>NW_004443947.1:25525595-25561123 GCF_000243295.1 Trichechus manatus latirostris | reverse complement strand
AAAGGCCCAAAGTCCATTAACTGGGGAGAAGACAGTCTCTTTAACAAATGGTGCTGGCATAATTGGATATCTATATGCAAAAAACTGAAACAAGACCCATATCTTACACCATGTACAAAAACTAACTCAAAATGGATCAAAGACTTAAATATAAAATCGAAAACGATAAAGATCATGGAAGAAAAAATGGGACAATGCTAGGAGCCCTAATACATGGCATAAACACAATACGAACCATAAGTAACAATGAACAAGCACCTGAAGAGAGGCTAGATAAATGGGAGCTCCTAAAAATGAAACACTTATGCTCTTCCAAAGACTTCACCAAAAGAGTCAAAAGATAACCTACAGACTGGGAAAAAAATTTTGGCTATGACAAATCCCATCAGCGTTTAATCTCTAAAATCTACAAGATACTGCAAAACCTCAGCAGCAAAAACACAAATAACCCAGTTAAAAAATGGGCAAAGGGCTATGAACAGGCACTTCACCAAAGAAGATATTCAGGCAGCTAACAGACACATGAAGAACTGCTCATGATCATTAGCCATTAGAGAAATGTAGGTCAAAACTACAATGAGATATCATCTTACCCCAACAAGGCTAGCATTAATCCCCAAAAAACACAACATAACAAATGCTGGAGAGGTTATGGATAGACTGGAACACTTATACACTGTTGGTGGGAATGTAAACTGGTACCACCACTTTGGAAATCGATTTGGCGCTTCCTTAAAAAGCTAGAAATAGAAGTACCATATGATCCAGCCATCCCACTCCTTGGAATATACCCTAGAGAAACAAGAGCCGTCACACGATTAGATATATGCACACCCATGTTCATCACAGCACTGTTCACAATAGCCAAAAGATGGAAGCAACCTAAATGCCCATCAATGGACGAATGGATAAACAAACTATGGTATATCCACATGATGGAATATTATGCAACGATAAAGAACAATGATGAAGCTGTGAAACATCGTATAACTTGGTGGAAGCTGGAACTTATTATGCTGAGTGAATTTAGTCAGTCAGAGAAGGACAAATACTGTATAAGACCACTATTATAAGAACTCAAGAAAAGGTTTAAACACAGAAGAAAGCATTATTTGATGGTTACAGGGGTGGGGAGGGAGGGTGAGGGTTATTCACTAACTAGACAGTAGATAAGAGTCATCCTAGGTGAAGGGAAGGACATCACACACTACAGGGGAAGCCAGCGCAACTGGACTAAACCAAGGCTAAGAAGTTTCCACAATACAGTCAAATACTTTGAGAGACAGAGTAGCAGGGATGGGGGGTCTGGAGACCATACTTTCAGGGGACATCTATGTCAATTGGCATAACAAAGCTTATTAAGAAAATGTTCTGCATCCTACTTTGGTGAGTGGTGTCTGGGGTCTTAAAAGCTTGCAAGTGTCCATCTACGATGCATCAATTTGTCCCAACCACTTGGAGTAAAGGAGAACAAAGAACACCAAAGACCTAAGGAAAGTCTTAGCCCAAGAGACAGAATGGGCCACATAAACCAGAGACTTTATCAGCCTGAGACCAGAAGAACTAGATGGTGCCCGGCTACCACCAATGAACATCCTGACAGGGAACACAACAGAGGGTCCCTGATGGAGCAGTAGAATGATGGGATGCAGGACTCAAATTCTAGTAAGAAGACCAGACTTCATGGTCTGACTGAGACTGGAGGCGCTCCGGGTGGCATTGCCCCTGGTCTCTCTATCACCCCAGAACTAAAACAATTTCCGAGGCCAACTCTTCAGACAGGGATTGTACTGGACTGTGGGACATAAAGTGATACTCGTGAAGAATGTGCCTCTTCGTCAAGTAGATACAAGAGACCAAAGGGGCAGCTTCTGTCCAGAGATGCGATGGGAAGGCAGAGAGAGTTAGGAGCTGGTTGAATGTTCGTGGGGAATCAGGGGTGGAGGGGAGGAGTGTGTTGTCACAGAATGCGGTGAGCGGTTGGGGTCTCATAACAATGTATGTAAAAAAAAAAAATTCTGTATGGGAGACTAACTTGAAATGTAAACTTCATTTAATTACAACAATAAAAAAAAAAGCTGAAATTAAGGACCCAACAAATGTTTTAAACAACATACTAGACTCAGCTTAAAAGAGAATCTGTGAGCAGAAAGATCAGAAGAAACTATTCATAATGCTGCTCCAGACTAAAAAACCTGTTGCTGTTGAGTCGATTCCAACTCATAGCGACCCTATAGGACAGAGTAGAACTGCCCTATAGGGTTTCCAAGGAACAGCTGGTGGATTTGAACTGCCAGCCTTTTGGTTAGCAGCTGAGCTCTTAACCACTATGCCACCAGGGCTCTTAATGCTGCTCAGAGAGACAAAAAGATGAGAAATTCAGAAAAGAGGCTAAGAAAAAGGGAGGACATAGTGAGAAGGCCTAGCATTTTTTTTCAATTGGAGTACAGAAGGAGAGGAGAGAAGCATGGGGCTAAGGCAAAATTGAAGAGAGAACAGCTGAACATTGTCCAGAATTGATGAGAGACATCAGTGTGCAGATTCAAAAAGTCAAACACAGCCTGAACAGGATAAATAAAAAGAAATCCCGACCTAGACACATCATAGTGAAAATTCAGAAATCCAAAGACAGGAAAGAAATCTTTAAAGCAGTCTGAGATAAAAAGATTAACTTCAAAAGAGCAATGTTAGATTGACGGTTGACTTCTCTCCAGCAATAATGGAAAACAGAAGAGAGAGCTAAGTTACCTTCAATAGGCTGGAAGAAAGTTACTGCCAACCAAGAATTCTAAGCCCAGAGAAAATATTCTCCCTAGAATGAAAGCCAGATAAAGTCATTTTAAGAGACACGAAAACTTTCAGAGATGGCTACAAATAGACCTGCACTAAGAAAATGCTAAAGGCTGTATTGTAGGCAGAAGAAAAAGAATCCCAGATGGAAAGTCAGATATTCAGAAAGGAATAAAGAGCAAAGAAACTGGTAAAACTAGGTGAACACGGATGGTATTATATAACAACAATAATACTGTTACCACAGTAACGCGGATTGGAGCCACCTGCCGCAATAGCCAATTCTGAGACGGGGTGAGGTGAGCAGCAGGGGTTTTATTATATATTAATATATAGAAGACAGAGGGGAATAGATTCCTCCAGAAAACCCGTCTCCCCCACTGGGGATCAGCTGAAGGCTTTTATAGGGACAGGATTATGGGTCTTAGACGTTTGTGTTAGTTCCCCCTTGAGGTGGTCATGCCCCAGATGGGGGTTATCTGGTGACATCCTGGTTTTCTTGTCCCAAGATGGGTGCTTTGTTCAGTTTGTCAATCTTAGATCATTATCACTTGTTTTCTACCCTCAAAGAAGGAACATCGGTTAATCTTAAACCTTTTGTAGAGATGGGACCGGAGGGAGAAACAAGATCATGGGACAATGTGGCAGTTAGCAATGGGGAGTAAATAATAGTGAGCCGGGCCTATGCAGCCTCTTCCAGTACCATGCTGTATCCACAAATATATATATATAATTAAAATACATGATCAAAAAAACCTGTTGCTGTCGAGTCAATTCTGACTTGTAGTGATCCTATAGGACAGAGTAGAACTGCTCCATAGAGTTTCCAAGGCTGTAATCTTTATGGGGGAAGATATCCAAATCTTTTCTCCTGCAGAGCCTCTGGTGGGTTCGATCCACCAACCTTTTGGTTAGTAGCCGAGCGCTTAACCACTGTGCCACCAGGGCTCCTTAAGATAAAGCTGCATGGTGTAATTTGAATAGGAAACACTAGAAGAATAGAAACACAGTATGTATTTTCCAGCCTGTTAGAGGGGAAAAAATGGAAAGTTTAAAAAAATCAATCTAAAAGAAATCAAGAAAGAAGAGAAAAAGAAACACAGAACAGTCATAACAAATAGAAAGCACACAATAAGATCATGGATTTAAACCTAAATTATATCCGTAATTTACTTTAATATAAATAAATTGCTCCAGTTAAATGGTAAAGATCATCAGACTAGAAAATAAGTCTAATTAATTATATGTTTATATGAGGAAAGTAGGTATTTTCATAACAAAATGGATGAGATTAGAAATTAGGAAACATTTTGCAGGGGAATTTGGCAATAACTAAACTACCAAGATTTTAAGTTAACGTAGCCTATGAACCAGCAATTTCACTTCTAGGAATCTACCATTCAGTTATGCTCCTATTAATGCACAAAGACATAATAATGCTCATTACATTGTAGTATGTAATAGGAAAGGACTGGTCACAATCTAACTATTCACCAGTAGGAACCTGGTTAAATAAATTGACATCTTTATAATAATCTATATAACGGCATGTTGGAGCCCTGGGGGCAAAGTGGTTAAGAGCTACAGCCACTAATCAGAAGGTCAGCAGGTCAAATCCTCTAGCCACTCCTTGGAAACCCTATGGGGCAGTTCTACTCTGTCTATATGGTCATTATGAGTCGGAATTGACTCGGCAGCAATAGATTTGGTTTTGGTTTCATGGCATTTTATCCAACAATGAAAGATGAATGAAGTAGATTTTTATGTGCTGATAGTAAGGGATATCCAAGATGTGTTAAAAAATGAAAAGAAAGTGCCAAGTAGTTTGTACAGTATAATCCTTTTTATAATAGAATATATATCAATACACACATTAGTAAAACATTTGGGAACAAACCACGCATACACACAAAATAGGCAGGTATTTTTCATGGGGAAAGGGATTGGAGACGGTAGGAGGAAGAGATAAACTATTTAAACTGTGTGTCAAACTTCTATATAATAAAATACCTTAGAAGTAAAATAAATAAAACACACACAAAAAAAAAAAAAAGAAAAGAAAAAAATAACTACTACAAAAACTATTTTAAGATTTGCTTTTGTCATGTTCAAGGGTTTTACGGCTGAAAATGTCCTGTTTGGATGAAGCATTATCTTGCCTTCTCATTTTCCATTTCTGCCTACAACACACACACACACGCACGCGCACACACACACACCCCCTCTCACAGAAGTCTTCTTCCTCCAGGCAGTGTCAGAATCCTCTTACATAGTACCCACACTTATAACAATATACCCACAATACAGGCCAAGAAAACTTTAACCACCGTGAGCTCAGTATAAAGCAAACAAGTGAGATATTGCTGTTTAAAAAATGAATGTGGCCTTAGGCAGCATTGGAGAGGTACGTGATGGTCTCGTTTTATTTTCTGGTGGTTAGACAGGAACATTCATTTTAAGCAACTCCATTTTTAAGAGCTTTATTGAGATATAACTTATATACCATAAAATTAATTTATTTTCAGTATATAATTCAACGTTTTTTAGCGTATTTGCAGAATTGTGCAACAATACTACAATCTAATTTGAGAAAATTTTCATCACCCCCAAAAGAAACCTCATTCAATCTCTCTGGTCTCCCCCCATCCCATTCACCTATACCCCGTCCGATCCCTGGGCAACCAGTAATCTTCAGTCTGTCTCTATAGATTTACCAATTCTGGACATTTCATATACAGTAAAACCTGCAAAAGCTGGAACTTATGTAAGGCAGTAACCTGTCAAAGAAGGAAAACTCAAATATTTTCCGCTAAAAAGAGTGAGAGAAAAATGTTAAGACTGCACTGTGTCAATGACGGAAAACTTGCGAGACCCAGCAAAACAAGGCCGTCCGTCAAGTTCTGGCTGTCACAGGTTTCACTGTAAATGAAATCCTACAGTATGTGGTCTTTAGTGTCTAGCTTCTTTCACTTAGTATAATGTTTCTGAGGTTCAGTTATATTGTAACATGAATTAGTACTTCATCCCTTTTTATTGCTGAATAGTATCCCGTTGTATGTATATACCACATTTTGTCTATCCTTTCATCAGTTGATGGGCGTTCAGGTTGTTTCCACTTTTTGGTTGTTATGAATAATGCTACATACCAGTCTTTGTGCGATCATGTGTCTTCACGTCTCTTGGCTATATATATCTAAGAGTGGAATTACCGAGTCATACAGTAACTCTATGTTTAACATTTTGACAAACTGCCAGACTGTTTTCCAAAGTGACTATACCGTTTTACATTCCCACCAGCAATATCTCCACATCTTCAGCAACATTGTTATTGACCTCTTTGTTATAGTCATTCTAATGGGTGTGAAGAGGCATCTCACTGTGGTTTGGATTCGCATTTTCCTAGAGACTAATGATATTGAGCATCTTTTCATGTGCTTCATGGTCATTCATATATCTTCCTAAAGAAAATTTCTATATCAAATGTTTTGCCCATTTTTAAATTGGGTTATTTTTTCTCACCAGTAACCTCATTTTAAGAGGCAACAGTGACAAACCTGACCACATTCAGGCAAAGATGACAAAGAAAGTAAAATGGTGCTTTTAGGAACTAGAAGAGAGAAATCTTGGAGACAAGGAAAGACAGGACAATTGCCTTCAAACATCGAAGGGCTGTCAAGTGGAAGAAGGAACACACTGTTCTATTTTAGTCCAAATGGGCAAAGAGAGACAAAGACCTGCAGCCATGGAGAGCAGATTTTTCCTCAGTTACAAAAGTAAGCTTTCTACCAATTAGAGTCACACAAAAATTAAACAGGGGATAGGGAGCTTTTGGTCACTGGAAGGGTTCAATAAAATCTAGATGCCTGGAATCCCTGTGTGGGGTAAACGGTTAACCAAAAGGTTGACAGTTCAAATACACCCAGAGGCTCATTGGAAGAAAGGCCTGGTGATCTGCTTCAGAAAGATCACAGCCATTGAAAACCCTATGGAGTAGTTCTGCTCTGATGCACAGGAGGTCACCATGAGTAAGAATTAACTCAATGGCAACTATTTTTCTGTTTGTTTTTTTAATTTGTAGAGGGTGTTGCAAAATCAACCAAAACATGGGAAGAGAAATCAATCTACCTTCATTATTCAAAAAATATTTGGAGCGTGGTGTAAGCTAGACACTCTGATAAGTGATGTGTGAGCTTGCGTCTTCCAGCCTGACCTATGTGCCATGAAGATAGGAGTTTAAATCATTGCATGTTGTCTCATTCAAGGTACAAGAAAACCTTAAACAATCCACATAAAAACAGAGCATTTTTCTCATCTTTCTCATCATTTCAAGGGGGAAAAACCCACCAAAAACCAAGATGTATGAGATGGATTTAAAATGGAAATAAAAACTAACTTCTAGCATATGACTTGGGGACAATGAACTTTTAACACATTGTCTACACTCCACAATCCTGGAGTTTTTCAATCATGATTTAAATTCAAAATGGCAACCTCGTCATCTTCCAAGATCCTCCAGCATATTGGAAACCCAAAGTGGTGACTGGTACTGGAGGAGTAGATGAGACACAAGACAGGATGGCAAATGACAACCCTGCCGGCAGACTCCCCATCTCCTGTGTAACAGGTATATGGAGGCCACAGCCGTATCAGTGTCACCTTGGATGAGCTTAGGATGGAATGAAGAGTTAAGCCAGAGCCAAATCAGTCAGGAAGAGGTGTTCAAGAAAGTTATCTGTACACAGGAGCAACATTTGCAGGTAAGAACCAGAGATGAAGAGGGCACCCCCTTGGGGTTCACCACAGTGGACCAAGAAGGAGATAAGCTGATCACAGGGTCCAAAGACAAACCAAAAGTGAATCCGAATCAGAGGTCAGCAAAGGACGGCAAGACAGTGGTTAGCAATCGAGATGGCCAATATGAGCACTGTTTGAATGTCAGCCTCTAAGGTACACTCTCATTGTGATCCGCTGAGCCCTGCCTCAGAACTCCGCCTGGGGAGGTTATAAAAACACAGGCTGCAGGGTCCCACACCAGACTCACTGAATCAGCATCTCCAGGGGTGGGGCCTTGGCATGTGCATTTTACCCTGCTCCCCAGATGATTCTCAGGCTCTCTAAAGTATAAAGCCACAGATCAGGGGACACACACTGAGTGTCTGAGATAGACCAGAAGGCCCCAGTTTCAGTGTTCCAGTTCCTCAAGTGCCCTGGGCCAGTGTAGGACTATATAGGGGGACCTGCCAGAAAATATCGATAACCATACTTATTGCACTCTACTTGCTATGGCTGGAGAGTGAACTAACAACAGCAACAATACCTACTATTGACAGAACATCTACCCTGTACCAAGCTCTGTGCTAGTTGCTTTACCAGCATTACTAGATTTAAAGCTTACTTATGAGGAGGGTATTATTACTCCCAATTTATAGATACAAAAATGAGACTAAGAGGGGCCTAGCAACTTGTCCTCAGCTACTCAGCTGGTCAATACACCAACATGTTGCAAAAAATTTCAATAATAGCTAAAATAATTTAAAAAAGGAAGGTTGCAGCGTTATTTGATGGTGGATCTTTGGTTAATTAAGGAACTTTTTCACCAAGGCACACCCAGGGCATTGTGGTAAAGCAAGCAAGACTCAGCTGTATTTTCTAATCATCTTGATCCTCAAGCTAGAAGGTATTGTCAGGTTTTGTAATCTCGTTCAGGCCTTTTCTCATTCCAGTGAAGAAGGGTCTGAGATTAAGTTTGGGAAGAGGTTGAAAACCAAAGCTCAGAGGAACAGATTAAAATGATGCCGAGGCATCCTGGAAAAAAAATGATAGGACTTAGTTGATGGAGCTGCTGAAGGGAGATAAGACACCAGCCTCATCTCAGAGGGAGGAGAGAAGGGGAAGGAAAGAAACACAGAGGGAGCAGAGATAACGGGGCAGAGAACAGAGGTAAGAGGTGGAGGAAGGGCAAGGCCAGGGAGGAGGACTGCAGGATGAGAGCTCTGTGAAGGAGACAGGGCCCTGGTCACTTCCTTTTTTTTTTTAAATCTCTCACAGTATATTTTAAAAAAGGAGAAGAAGCCACATTTGTAGTATATTTCAAATGTTCAATCCTAGTCGTTCAGTCTCTGGGCCTGAATATACGACCTCACTTAGTAATTAGTCTAAACAGGGGCAGATTATCCAATAAGCAAGATAAGCGTGGTGCTTACCTTGCTTACCAGATCATCTGTAATGAACAATTTCACACTTTTTCACCATGTCAAAGATTCGGCTTTGAGGTATAGCTGGCATCTGTCTCTCTCCCAACCCCACAGCACCTTCCTACAGAATCGAGCCTCTTTTGAAAGTTACAATCCCTGACAGGGCCAGATTACCCAGAAAACAATGTAAGCATAGGCTTACTCGTGCTTACTTACTAATCTGTAGTGATTAATTTCACATGGATGTGAAACCCAGGTGAAATTATTCACTACAGATTAGTAAGTAAGCACACACAAGCCCTTGCTTACCTTGTCTACTAGGTAATGTGCCCCTGCTAAGGTTGAATGGCCTCAAGAATGTGAGACCCAGGGCCAAAGGCCTTCTGGCTTCATGCCTTTCACACTCCCCCATCCATTTCCAGGTTGGTCCTATTCAGACAGACTAGAGTGGAGAGTAGGTAACCTTCCTTACTAAGGTGATTAGGGGAAAACAATAGGAGAAACCCAAAGCTCTCAGTTGACTAGTCCTTACATGTGAGTGCCAAGATGACTAAGGTACTTTATACACCCATAGGGGCCTGAACACAGGAATTAAGGGTCTGGGTTTGGAGCTGCTCCAGAGTTTGAATCCCAGCTCTACTATGGACCAGCTACTTTACCTAAGCTTCCATTTCCTCATCCGTCAAACAGCTATAAAACCAGCAACTAGCTCATAGAGATATTGTTTCGATTAAATAAAATAATGCATTTAATGTGCTCAGGGCAGTGCTTGGCATGTAGTAAGTGTTCAAATAATATTAGTGATGACTATTGGCCCTGTTATTAAGTCTAAACAAAAAGCTAGGTGCAGAGGTAGGCATCACATAAAGATGCTATTGATCCACTGGAGTTGAGGATAAATCAGAACACTCGATTCTAGTCCTGGCTCATTATCACAGCGGGAACCCAGACAGTCACTTTACCTCTTTGGGCCTCCATTTTTCTCCTCTGTAAAATGGAGATATGCCCCTCCTCTGATACAGAGCACTGTATGTTTGAAAATGCCAATAAAAGTGTGAAGCAAATATAAGGTGGGGTTGTTGCCATTACCCTAATATTGTACTCTGACAAAGCCAAGCTTATAAAATTTCACTGTAGGTAAGAATTCTTGTTGTACTTAGGCTTCACCTCTAAGTCTGAATCTATGAGCCCCATTCCTCCATTGATTTGTGGCACTTGAATCGCAGGCACAATTCCACAACTTCAGGAAGAAGGGGTAGATGCAGAATCTCTAAACTCATCCCTTTTTATTGCTTCATTCTTTTTGCGTCCCAACCTAAGACCAAACCTATTGCCGTCGAGTCGATTCCAATTCATAGTGATCCTATAGGACAGAGTAGAACTGCCCCATAGATCTTCTAAGGCTGTAAATCTTTACAGAAGCAGACTGACACATCTTTCTCCCGTGGAGTGCCTGGTGGGTTCAAACTGCTGACCTTTCAGTCAGCAGCTGAATGCTTAACCACTGTGCCACGAGGGCTCCTATTTTTACCTCCCAGGTACATTAGAAATGAGACAAAGTTCAGGATCATAAAATGCACAATACAGATAGAAATGGCTTTGTAGACTATAAGCTGCCTGGGAACAGGGACTTGGTCTGTCTTGTTCATTGTTATTCCCCAGCACCCAACGTGGCCCCTTGGCACATAGGAGAAAACCCAATAAGGTTTTGTTGGATGAAGGAATGGGGCAGAAACCAGGGCTGTCTACCCAATAAACCAACCAGATCCATTGCTGTCGAGTCAATTCCGACTCATAGTGACCCTATAGGACAGAGAAGAACTGCCTCATAGGGTTTCCAAGGAGCAGCTGGTGGATTCAAACTGCTGACCTTTTGGTTAGCAGCCTAAGCTCTTAACCACTGCACCACCAAAGCTATTCCAAATGTCTCCCATGCTAACTGATTCTGACTTTTGAGTGTCAATGTGCACAGCCCAGGGGGAATAAGAAATGATTAGTGTAAATTAGTCACTATTTTTAATAGTCTCTAACTTGCAGCTAAATACAATCAGGCTATTTTGTTCATTCAGTAAGATAGAGGAGGGTCTCCCGTTATATTTAGGTACAAGGGGCAGGTAGTTACCTCGTCACTAAGTTCTTTGCTCTGCAACAAAGCTTTGCACTTAGTCAGTCCGCCATGTTTTTCTTGATAATCTTGGTGTCATAATTTCATTTATCCCTCTGATGTCTTCTGAACAGATTGATAGCACTGCCTTGACCCTTGGACGTCCCTTCTCTGTTTATCTCTTCTGTTTTCTCATTATCACTTTCCCCAGACCAAATATTATATCTTGGTTTTTAATTACTTTAATGGGCCTTTTCCACAGTAATTGGGACGTTTAGGTCATTATCTTGTCTCCTCATATCTTCTTGAGCAATTTTATTGATCATTTCTTTGAGCAAAATCATGTGGGGGTACTAGACCCACATAAACTTGTAACTTAGGCCAAACTTTATCTTGATTAATTAACAAAATTCCTTTGTGGTGCAAAGCTACCCTTCCTTTAGAACAGTAGTTCACAAACTTTTGCTGCATATTAGAATCGCCTGACATGCTTTTAAAAATCTGATGCCCAGGCCTCCCCGATGCCAGTTAAATCAGGAACTCAGAGGGGATCCAGGCATCAGTACTCTTAAGTTCCCTGGCTCATTTTAATGTGCAGTCAAGTTTGAAAACCATTGCTTTAGCCCAGGATTTCTCAAACTTTAATGTGCACCTGACTCACCTGGGGAGCTTGTTAAACTACAGATTCTGATTCAGTTGGTCTGGGTTGGTGCCTGAGAGTCTGCATTTCTAACAAGCCTCCAGGTGATATGCACGCTACTAGTCTGCGGGTCACAATTTGACTAGCAAGGGTCTAGAATCTAGAAGAAGGTTTGGGTCCTTGCTCTAGCATTGGTTTATTGTGTAGCCAGGGACAACTCATCTCCCCTGTGTGGGCCTCAGTTTCATCAGCTGAAAAATGGAAGTTGAAATAAAGAATATGTAAGGGTCTTTCCTGCTACCCGACTCCCTACTCCACATGCAGCACAGATAAGGCATGTATAACCGCAGAACAGTGCTTTTTCAGTTCAACAGAGAGTGAACCCAGCTTCTATTTTGTGAGCAGCCATCTTCAGTGCGCCCCAAGCTCCTTCATAACAGCATTAACATTCATCTTATTCGGGAACACTTCCCTTTGCTGTCCTTTGATGCTCAGAAAGCTGAGAACTCACGGTGCTTTTTTTTTTCTTAAGACTGTAACGTGTTTACAAATCTAAATGAAACTCTATTTCCAGATCCAGTCTTTTCGGTTTCAAGTGGCTTCCTCCTTCTGCTCTTGCCTCCACTCAGGGAGCCCACTTCTCAACTTTCTGTTTTCTTTAGAGAGACAAAGAGTCTCCCCAGCCACCCATTGCTGGATTCCTGTTAACCTTTCATTAAGCGTGCTGACAGCTGGCTTCAGCTCCTTATGAGTTAGTTTAACACATTCCTGTTTAAATGTGTCCCACCTGGCTTCATTAAGGTTCCTGCCAGGTTCTCCACTTGCAGCTTCCTCTGTAAATGCAAATCAGATTCTGTGTAAATAATATGGGGACAAAGGAAGATTGAGCTATAAAAGGAATGGGATTAAAGAACCATCAATACGCTCAAGTTGCCCTGGATCCGAGCAAACTAAAATTCCATTTGGGTCCAACGCAGATGAACACTTCAATGTCAACCCATGAAGTCTTAAATTCGGATCCTGACTGTGAAGTACAGGATGGTGGTTAAAAGCGTGGGGTCCTTCAGGCCTGGTTCAAGAGCCAGCTCTGCCACAGGGGGTTGGACTATATGACCTTGAGCTAGTTCCTTTGCTTATCTGTGCTTCTGTTTTCTCAGCTCCAAAAACAGGAATAATGTACCTGCGTCCCCCGGCTGCTGTGAGAATTCAATGAGGTAACTGTCTTGAAACCCTAGAGTGCCCAGAATATTATAGTAAGTGCTCATCATGGATTGGATGTTATCTATTTTATTTAGCTGAGAAAAGCCAAGGTCAAGGTTGCAGAATTAGGTTGCTCTAAACCCTTAAAGTTTGATTGCAGGCCCACCATAAGACATCACGTGTAAGAGCCATGTGCTGCATCTAAGTCCTTCCTGGAAGAAATGGAAGAAACAACACTGATTCCATTCTACTGCATTTCCTATGGATGTTTTGTCTCATTTAGATTTTAAGCTCTTTACGGGATGCAATTCTGTCTCCTGGGCTGCACACGGTAGATACTGGTAAGCTGTTTGTAGATGGGTACCAATTCATTCCGATTGCCGAAAAAATGGAAAGCCAGGAACAACTACATTAACAGCCTCCTCTGATCAAGGAGGTTCCAGATAAGAATTACATATTTATAATTCATCATTTTGTAAAATCCCCGTCCCACCCCATATCCCACCCAGATCTGTGAGTCTCAAACCGAGTGCCATGTACTACCCTACAGTCTTGCGCTGCTTGCCCAGGACATTATTGTAACTACCTTAGAATTTCAATACATTTAAGTGGACACACACACTTCAGTTTGTAACGGGCCACATTGCTTTCTGTTGCCTCCCTCCTCTATCACCTTCCTGGGTTCTGAAGTCATTGGACTTTGCCACCCCTGCCTCAGGCAGAGACTACGTGTCCTTCTTCTATGTAGGTCTAGAATGTCATGGGTGAAAAGGGCTGGAAGACCGGAGACAATCTCAGATCTGTGTTTAGAAAAGATCTCTCTGCTGCAGCACGGAGCACAGATTGGAGAAGGAGTGAAGTTGATGATTATAGGTAGGAAGCTGCTACAAGAGTCCAAACAGAAAAGGATACTAGATTAAACGAGATCTCTGACACTGAACTTCACTTGGACCTTTGCCTGCCACTGCTACTGCTGGAAACTCCTGCCCCTCTGTCTGGCCAACTCCACCACCACGGAGTGCTGGGAAAGGGAGAATCTTGTCTTGAAATCTCAATCTGCCTGTTAGGGATCATTATGCTACCATAGTTCTCAAACTCTAATGTGTATCAGAATCACATGGAGGGCTCGTTAAACCAAAGCTCGCTGGGCTCCACCTTCAGAGTTTGTGATTCAGTAGGTATGGGATGGAGATAAGAATTTACATTTCTAACAAAGTTCCAGGTGATGCTGATCTGCTGCTCTGGGGACTACACTTTGAGAACCGCTGAGCTAGAGCAGTGATTCTCAGCCCTGGCTGCACATTAGAACAACTTTGGAAGTTTTTTTAAAATTAAGATGCCCAGGCCCCACCTCCAGCCAATTACAAAAGAATCTCTTAAAAAACTTCCCAGTTGATTGCAATGTTGACCTAAGGCTGAGAACTACTAGGCTAGCGGCTCCTGGAAGCCATTATTGGTTGCTGTCAAGTTGATTCTGACTCATGGCTTACCAGCGTAAAATGCTGTGATTGCTCATTTAAATGTTTCTTAGTGTGATCAAGAAGTTTCAGAAACATCCTTGGGAAATGTTTGAAGATGGTTCCTTGCAAAACGGAAGGCTATTCATTGAGCTAAATGTTCGGTTTAGGAGGTATTTGCTTTCTTTTTCTGGTTATACTCAAGTTGGTAGCAGCACTGATGATGGTGGTTGTTTTGGAAGATAGACAGGAGCATAAGCTAAGTTAACCAAATCAAACCGGTTGCGGTCGAGTTGATTCCAACTCATAGCTACCCTGTAGGACAGAGTAGAACTGCCCCATAGGGTTTCCAAGGAGTGGCTTGTGGGTTAAAGCTGCCGAACCTTTTGGTTAGCAGCCTAAGCTTTTAACCACTGCGCTACCAGGGCTCCAAGCTGAGTTAGGATGCAGTTGATTTGTATCCCACAAAAAGATATGTTAAAGTCCTCACTCCGAGTATTTGTGAACGTGACTTTATTTAGGAATAGTGTCTTTGCAGTTGTAATTAGTTAATTTAAGAGGAGGTCATACTGGAGTAAGGTAGATCCTAATCCAATATAACTGGTGTCCTTATAAAGAGAAGAGAAGGAAGTCTCTTTCTGTAGAGGCTTCAGAGAGAGCATGGCTCTGCCCACACCCTAAATTCAAACTTCTAGCCTCCAGAACTGCAAGAGAATAAATTTCTGTTGCTTTAAGTTTTGTGGTACTTTGTACAGCCACCCTACAAAACTCATACATACAGGGTGTATCACTGACTTACAAAATCTTAGAACCTGACAATATATACAAGGTCATCTAGTCCCATTTCATTTTGCAGATGAGGAACCGGAGGCCCCGAATCTGTCCCTAGACCCTTTCCACCCCTCAGTTTCTAAAGAAATGTTTGAGCGTGGCGTACTAGTCAATGTCATTTCCAGTATCCTATGCTAGCATAAGGGGAGCAAATCAAGCCAAAAAAGGTAACTATCCACATGTTGCTAGTTGTTTCCATCACTTAGGGCAAACCAACCACTCCACTTAGCACTGACAGAATGTTCCAGAAGGCAGGCTTCTCTGGGCCAGTGATCTTCCAAGTGCCCAGGTGAGAGGGGGATTTTTATTAACTGCTGGATCCCTGTGGACTAACAGTGTGAGCAATCTACCTCTTGCACCAGTAATGAGACTTGATTTTTTTAAAAAAGTAACATCGAAAGAGTAGAACTCCAAAAGAGGATTACCTTGGAAAGCTCTATGCTTATTTTATTAAATGCTGCTATTGCCCTAAACATGCTGGAGAGTATTTCAGGGAGATTTCTTTCAGATCTGGTTCACTTTCCACATATCTGCCCAGCCGGAGGCCTCTCTCACTCAGGCACACATTCTTTATATTAATTCATTCATTCGTTCATTCATTTAACAACTGTTTGCTTTAATTACTCTCTCAGGGCCCCTCATGTTAGTAGGTATTGCTGTTATTGTTTTTGAATAAACTTGTTCTATGGAGGAGCAAATTTCCATGAGTAGCATTCAGGGAAACGTATTTGGATTGCCTTACTCTCACACCCAGGCATTGCCCTGGTTGAACATCTGTATCATTCACCACATTGTGCTCCAAAGGGCTCCTGTTTTCAAAAATTAAATTCCCTAAGATCCAATTGACAATAGCAACTCAAAAGATGAGATAGGAAGCGTGGGGGGCAGTGAGTTTATGTTAATGGGGGTGGAACAACTCAGAAAAGGGGGGTGAGAATGGTTGCTCAACTTGAAGAACGTAACCAATGTTAATGAATTGTACACGTAAAAATGGTTGAGGTGGTGTATGTTGTGCTGTGTATATTTCCACAACAACACAACAAAATAATTTTTTTCAAAGCAAATAATTTTTTTTTTTTAATTCTCTAAGTAAGAATTAAGATTTGAAAAAGAGGACTCAGTGCTTAGTGAGTACTGAGCTTCTGTGAAGGGTGATGGTATAAATTGGGAATGTATAAGGGTAATGGTTGAAAAACATGGTGAACATAATTAATGTCCCAGAACTTCACATGTGAAGATTGTTGAAATTGTCAACTGTTTTGTTTCATATATATGTACCACAATAAAAAATATATTTTAAAAAAATGAAGAGCTAAGATTTGACAGTATGGTCCCTCTAAAGATACTCAAGTGTGAACAGAAAAAGATTAAAAAAAAAAAAAAAAGAACCCTTATGAGTTTTACGTGTGAGTCAAAATTATGCTGTGAAGCATAAAACAAAATGAGACTAACAGTCCAGGGACAAGGAGCAGAAGGCAGGAAGGGACAGGAAAGCTGGTAATAGGGAACTCAAGGTTGAGAAGGAACAGTGTTGACATGTCGTGGGGTTGTTAACCATTGTCATAAAACAATATGTGTACTATAATAAGAAACTATTCTGTAAACCTTCATGTAAAGTACAATTTAAAAAAAATTATGCTGTGACTCCACATTACTTTCTGTACCATGAATGAAGCATAGACTCTGGGCTCCTCATACCACACTCAGAGTAGGGCTTGAATTCTGAAAACTGGGTGTGCAAGAAGAGACACAAACCATTCAATACAAAGGCAACTACCAGTTGCCGTCAAGTAGATTCTGACACATAGCGACCCTATAGGACAGAATAGAACTGCCCCATATAGAGTTTCCAGGTAGCACCTGGTAGATTTGAACTGCCAACCTTTTGGTTAGTAGCCATAGCTCCTAACCACTATGCCACCAGGGTTTCCAAAGGCACCTAGGGTAGTGAAAAACCAAAACCAAACCCGTTGCCATCGGGTCGATTCCAACTCATAGCGACCCTATAGGTCGGAGTAGAACTGCCCCACAGGGTTTCCAAGGAGCGGCTGGTGGATTCAAACTGCTGACCTTTTGGTTAGCAGCCCAGCTTTTAACCACTGTGCAACCAGGGCTCCAGGGTAGTGAAGGGACCAGAAATTGTGTTCCAGAAGCAAGGAATTTGGAGAAATCTGAGGTTTTCCTTCCAATATCTGAAAAGCTACCAGGTAGAAGAGAGATTAGACATGTTCTGTGTAAGCATAATGGGTTCAGCTAGGACCAGTAGACAGTATCTAGAGACAGATTTTGTTTTAAGTATTGCTAAATCTCAGAACTGCCCTGAGATTGAATGGACTCCCTTGGGTGTGGTAGTAAGTTCACCATCACTGAATGTATTCAAGTATAACGTGGAAGGTCACGTAGCAGTGACACCACAAAAGAGATTAAAATACAGGGGAGAAGAAGGTGTGGTCTTTAAAGTACCTTTCACTTGTGAAACTAAGCATGACACAATCAATGAAATCATTGGGATAGGTGTGGCTTAAAAGAAAAATCCTAAGACTTATTGTGACATTTCATACATCATCCCCCCTCATCCTCAATCCTAAGAAATAGTAGCGTGTTAGAGTGTGAACATGCCATCTTCATCTTCTGTTTCAAGATGTATGTCATTAAGGACATTTTTATTTTCTCCAGCGTTGTTCAGCCTTAAAGAAAAAAGAGATACTGATATTAATGGGAAACACCAACACCAGGGAAAAAAAAAAAAAGGGATGCTGCTGAATTACAAAGAAACCAACCAAAGGCTGTTAGTGCTAAAAGGGATTGTAGTCTATCCAG
Source organism: Trichechus manatus latirostris (assembly GCF_000243295.1). Lineage (NCBI taxonomy): Eukaryota > Metazoa > Chordata > Mammalia > Sirenia > Trichechidae > Trichechus > Trichechus manatus. The sequence goes on along the minus strand of NW_004443947.1, from coordinate 25,543,087 downwards.
TCCAAGCCCCACATTTTACAGATGGGAAAAATGAGGCCATGGGAGGTAAAGGGCTTTTGTTAATCTATTATAGTAAGAGAATTGAAAAGTTTGTAAAGTAGCAGAATATAAAACAATTACCTAAATATGTTTATTTACCAGAAAGATTTTCAAGCATGGCCTCAGAAAGTCACCTCACTGGGCCTCAGTTTCCCTACTTGTTAATATTTGTTAATAAATACAGTGGTATTGTTACAATTATTGAGTGAAGGGAGAGCCTTCATCAACAGTTTGCACAAAATCATTCCTTTTCCAAATATCTATAGAATAAGGCAGATATCCAAATCTCTTTCCAGAGATTCCTCAAACACTATTTAAAAAACAAACCAAAACAAAAAACCCTACTCCAAAGGTCTGATTGGGCAGAGGAACTGAATCACAGGAATGATACTCTACAAGTTGCGTTATTCTCCATACTGCCAACTCTCCTCTCAATGAACTCAATTTAACAATGTTCTTTTAAAGTGAGTCACCCAGAATCGAACAATTTGAAGCACAGAATAGAGTGACGTATCACCTTCTTTTTTTTGCATGCTATACTTCTATTAATGCAACATGCCTTTGTATTTGCATTCTGAACAGATGTGACGCAGTATTAAGAGAGAGATAGGTTAATGTGAGTTAAATCTCCACATCTTTTTCACCTCTAATGCCACATGTCTCGGACCTCGTGTTTAATCAGAACATGAGCACAAGTCATTAAATTGCTGAGTAGTATGTAATCATTTGTAACAACCTGTACAATCATTACAACAATCAATCATGCAAAATGAATTACCTTGTGTGTTTCTGCAAACAGTTGGTTTTCATGACTCTCACTGAAAAGACAAGGCAGCAGTGTGAGCAGAGTAGCTGGGCTAGGACATGTAAATGCCCGGAGAAGCCAGAAGCTGCCTTGCAAAGAGCAATGCTGGCCCAAAGATGAGAAGTTAGGGACTGGCTTTCACAGGAAAAGCCCTCCTTCTCTCAGGCCGAAGGATGCTTCTGGCAAATGATTTCTTCTTAGGCCCCCCAAGGGAATCCTTGGGTGGCTTAAATGGTTAAGCACTCAACTACTAGCCAAAAGGTTCAAATCCACCCAGAGGCACCTTGGAAAACAGGCCTGGCGACCTGCTATGGAGCAGTTCTACTCTACACACATGGGGTCACCACAAGTGAGAATCAACTCAATAGCCACTAACAGCAACAGGTCCCCAAGCAGTGCCCATTAATTACAAAGTTGTTCTGACTTTGTGGGCAACGGTGTTAAGCCAATTTGTTATTGAGTCATTTGCTCACCCAGAATTCAAGTACCCACTTGGGGTTTAAAACATTTCTTTGTGAGACATACTTTGAATTTTCCCAAACTGTAACCTGTGCCTTTGTATGAGGACTAATAGTAGGCTTCCAGTAAGTTGCAAATTTCCCTTTCAGTATTCACCTGGGATAGGTGTTATCATATACAAGTTTCACTACCATTGCTCAAACCAGCTGAGATGGTTACTAGTGTTACTTTCTCACTTAGTACCTCGAGGAGTGCCTGGATGGTGCAAACAGTTAATATGCTTGGTTGCTAACCAAAAAGTTAGAGGTTCAACTCCACCCAGAAGCACCTCAGAAGAAAGGCCTGATGATCTACTTCTCAAAAATCAGCCATTGAAAACCTTGAGTTGCACAGTTCTACTCTGACACACATGGGGTTGCTATGAGTCCACATCAACTCCACGGTAACAGGCAATGCCTTGAAACAACTTCTGTTCATGACCATAAAACAATGTTTCTCCATTTTACAATAGAACCAGATGCCATGCACCTATACTTGGCATGGAAATTGTAAACCCTGTTTCAAGGCTTATTTTTGCAAGGTTTCTTAAATTTGGGGAGGGAGGTACTAAGTCATGGACCAGTATGAGAATCTAATAAAACTATGGACCCCGTCCCTTGATAAACACAGATATGAACATGCAAGCACTTCTGCACATGATTTCAAAGAATTCACTTTTCCCCTGAAGTCGACCGGTGAACCCTATATTGAGAAAACCTACTTTATGGGGACAAAGAAGATCAGGATCATTCAAGCTTTTCTTCCTCAGGTCCATCCTGGCTAAATGAAGAGGCTGAGCCAGGATTTCCTCAGCCCTAAGAGAGTGATAGTAATGGTACTTTCCACATAAGACAGTAGTAAGCATGAAATGAATCAGGCACATCAAGAGCGTAGCATCAGGATGGCACAGAGTTGCTGTTAGCTACCACTGAGTCAGCCCCCAATGCATGGCGACCCAATGCACAAGGAGAAGAAACGCTGCCTGGTCCTGCACCATCCCTATGATTGGTTGGTTGCAGATCTGATTGTTGTGATCCATAGGGTTTTTATTGGTTGATTTTTGGAAGTAGATCACTAGGTTTTTCTTCCTAGTCCACCTTGATCTGGAAGCTCTGCTGAAACCTGTTCAGCATCACAGCAACACACAAGCCTCCACTGACAAACGGGTGGTGGCTGTGCATGAGATACACTGGCTGAGAATCAAACCCGGGTTTCCCACATGCAAGGTGAGAATTCTACCACTGCCCCTCACGTGGCACAGAGTAAATATCCAATAAATGAAGCTACTCTTCCATAAGCCATTTGTATCTCATGGAAAACGAGTTTAACTGTTACATTGTTGAGTAGGATAGGGACAGTGATAGAAATTTGACACTCTAGGGAGGGGAGAAAGGGACAGCAAGCAGAAAAAACCCACTTCCAGATCTGCCTGGTGTCCCCATGGCTCTGAAGGGCCCCATCCCACCTGGTCCTGCCCTCCTTACCTCGCAGGAGAAACCCCAAGAGCAACAGGAACACCACAAATCCCACGCAGGGAGCAATGATTATCAGCAGGTCAGAGCTGTTGGACGTTTTCATCTGGTGAGACACAGGGAAGGCAATCAGCTCATTCATTTCTGAATGTCAGCGTCACAGGAGTTTCCCGTCCCAATAATACCTTCCAATCACTAGCAGCGGCAAACATTTCATCACTATTTGCCCAGTGTGCCTCAAAATCAAAACAAACCAGCCTTACAAAATTGAAATTTCTAAAACATCTCTGAAAATCTGAACAATTTTACCCACACCCCGAAATTCCCTAAGTCTTAGACATCAGGCATATGGGACTGTGGGGCTCAGGGCTCTGAAGATAAAAAATAACTGTGTTCCAAGTATCCATCAACAAATGAGTGGATAAACAAAATATGCTGCACACATAAAATGGAATGTTATTCCGCAATAAAGAGAAATGAAGTTCTGATATATATTACAAGTTGGATGAACCTTGAAAATGTTATGCTGGGTGAAATACGTCAAACATAAAAGGACAAATACTGTATAATGCCACTTATATGAAACAGTTAACACACTTGGCTGCTAACCAAAAGCTGGAGGTTCAAGTTCACCCAGAGGTGCCTCAGAAGAAAGCCTGACAATCTACTTCAGAAAAATCAGCCATTGAAAACCTCATGGAGCACAGTTCTACTCTGCCACACATAGGGTCCCTAGGAGTCGGAATTAGCTCAACGGCAAGTGCTCGTGCTGCTGCATGATGCCACTTACGTGAAATAGAACAGGCAACTGCATAAAGACAGAAGTTTATCTGTGGTTACCAGGAGCTAGGGGGAGGTGGGAATAAGTAGTTATTGCTGAAGGCGCGCTGAGTTTCGGTTTGGGGTGATAAAAATCTTTTGGAAATGGATAGAGGTGATGGTAGCACAACATGATTAATGTAATTAATGTCACTGAATTGTACACATAAAAATGGTTGAAATGACAAATGTTTTGTTATATGTATTTTATCACAATACAAAAAAATTTAAGAAAAGATTTTTAAAAACTGTGTTGTGAGCTGTGTTTTCCATGATCAAATCTCCTTCCTGGCTACTGCCTAAATCTTTTGAACTTTTCCTAGCCCTGTACATTTCCTTTCATGGCCGACTTAGGCTTCTAGAGCAAACAGGATTAAAGAAAAAATGGAGCTCAATTTTAAATTTTCTACAGCAGTGGTTCTCAAAGAGTAGTTGGGGGTGGCCCACGAGATTGAAACAATTTTCATGAGACATTATTTGCCATTTTCACTTGCATTCTCTCTGGAGATGTACAGTGGAGTTTCCCAGAGGCTATGTAAGGTGTGATGACGTCATCACCCAGATGCATACAGACTGTGTGACGCAGATACACACTCCCTCTGCCTCCTGTTAAGCCAGACTTTTAATGAGATTTGCAAAAATGTAAAACAATGCCACTCTTCTCACTATTTTTTCTATTTGGGAAAATATAGTTATTTTTCATATGACGTGTGTTATTCATGTTAACATGTAATGGATTTGCTATTGATATTTTTTAATGAATTAATAAAATTTTTTAATGGCTCAGTTTTAATTTATAAGAGTATAAAGTCGCCCTGACACCAAAGAGCTTGAGAAGTGCTACTCTGCAGGCAGGCATCTAGGCATCAGAATCACGGTTCTTGTAAAGGCTACACCATCACCCATTGCCCAGGCCATGTTCTATTTCCTGCTCATCCTGTCCTGCCTCCAACACACAAATCACAGAGCCAGTGGGACAGCAGCAAGGACAAGACAAAAGACTGGATGTCTTTGAGGAGATATATGGGGAAGAAGAAAGGGGGGATGGGGACCTTTACTTTTCCTTTAGAGACTTCCTTGCTGCCTGAAGTTTTTACTTAAAGCAGCTTGAGTTCACTTTTGTAATAATAAAAATAAATGAAGGTTACCATCGGAAAATGAGAGGAAAACTGGTGGCAGGTGTTGATTGGGCAGGATGTCATTGATCCTGGGCCACAGAAAAGGAGCACATAATGATTTTGCACATGCACTTTTTTGTACTTTTTTCCCCGTTTCCTTTTCAAAACACCTGCACATACAGAAGTAAAAATATCAATGTTTTTTCTGCCAAGACTACAAGTCTACAGATTTCTTAGCTATTTCATAATAGTTGCAATGCATTTTGCAACTCCCTGATCCTGCACTCCTTGATCCATCTCTGCAAACCTCTACTGTGAATTTTAAAAATGTAGGTTATAGAGTTCACATCCTTCTCCAACTTTTTACCTGTTCTGATTTAACTTCATTGTGCACAAGAATTGCCGTCTCAGACCCTGGGAAGGAAAAAGAGAAGAAAATGCTTATATTACCTATGGAAGAATTAAATACCACATCCTGAAATAGGTATTTCAAGTCCATCTGGAATTTCAGCTGATGTGTTTAATTTTTTAATCCCATCTTTCCTTTTTTATGTAATGTATTTATGCACATTTGTCTTGGTAGGATTTTGTCTAAGCCTTATCTGTTATCCAACATTATCCCCCAGAAAAATCTCTACTTTATACACGGGTAGAGTGAGGTATTGGGCCAGCTGGCAGTTTGGTCTAAGTTTTCTGTAGGCCCTAGCAGGGCATGCAGAATTTTTATCAGATTTGTCAGTATGTCCTCAACAAATATTTATTGAGCACATATCAGAGGCCATGCACTCCACTAGCTGTACCATGAACCTCATATGATTTATAATTTAGTGGAGAAAATCAAATTTAAAGAAATAATTCAAATAGTTGGAAAAATAATACATTAAAATTGTGCAAAATGGTGGGAAGAAATAGTGCAGAATGTTCTAGGGGCATCTAATGAGGGTGTCTGACCTGTTCTGGAAGGTCAAGGAAAGCTTCCTTGAGAATGTGAAGATGAAGCTGCACCATGGAGTCACATATTCATAACCAATAGTTGAATTCAACAAGGGAGTCGCTCTGAGAATCTACGAAGTGCTAAGCACTGGTGGTGGTGCAAACAGTTAACACACTTGTCTGTTAACCAAACGGTTGGAGGTTCAAGTTCACCCAGAGGTGCCTCGGAAGAAAGGCCTGGTGATTGACTTGTTAAAAACCAGCCATTGAAAACCCTATGGATTACAGTTCTATCCTGACACACACGGGGTCCCAAGGAGTCAGAATTGGCTTCACAGCAACTGCTGTTGCTGCTGCTGCAAGCACTGTTCTGGGCACGGAGAACACTGAGATGAATATGGCATGGCCCCTTCCCTCAAGAAATTTACAATAGGACAGGGAGAACAAAAAAAGATTTCAGCCCAACCAGTCCAGTGTATTGATAGCGCATGCACAGACTGTGGGGGTTGGGGGGCAGGGAGCGGGGGGGTTGCACAGGAGAGACGCACTTAGACCAAGTTCAATGAAAGCTTCATTAGAATTAAGCTCCTTGAGGACAAAGTCCATTATCTGTTTGCTCCACACGGGGACCCCAACACTGCCTGGCATACACTTCTTGTTGTTGTTAGGGGCCGTTGATTTGATCTCAACTCCTAACAATCCCGTGTGACAGAACAGAACTGCCCCATAGGGTTTTCTAGGTTGTAATCTTTACGGGAGCCCATCTCCAGATCTTTCTCCCATGGAGCCACTGGGTGGATTCAAACTGCCAACCTTTTGGTAAGCAGCCAAGTGTTCAACCATTGTGCTGCCAGGGGTCTTTGGCACATGCTTGGTGCTCGATAGATACCTGTTAAATGAATAACAACTGGGTTGAGTTAAGGTTGTGTAAGAATTAGGCAAAGAGAGGTGGAAAGGGCATTCCAGGTAGACAGAATAGCATTACCAAAACTATGGAAGCAGGAAAGTTTGGTGCCCATGGCTAATGGCAAGCAGCTCTTCAGGTGTAAAATGAGGGGTGGCCAGTGGTAGGAAAGAAAATGAGGAGGTGGATGAGAACCCAGAGAGCGTTGTGTTTCTGGCTGGTAAAGTCTCCGTTTGATTCTGTGAGAACTACGGAAACATTTTAAGCATTATATGATCCAGTTAGGAGGAGAAGGGAGCAGCTAGGATGACAGATATCATCTGATTCCAGACCTGGAATTCAGAGCTAGTAGAAATAAAGTGAGATTTCTGAAGTTCTTAGGAGGAAGATCAGTGGGATAAGGACAGTGACTGTCGGGGAAAGAAAGAAGCTTCTTAGATAACTCCCAGGTTTCCGCCTGCCACACTGGGCCTTTGCCTGAACCATCCCCTGAGGTTGCAGCCAGGAAGCAGAGCAGGAGTGTAAGTCTCGGGGAGAAAGGTGATGAGCTCTGATTTAGATGCATGAAGTTTAAGGCTCCTGTGGGACACATGCAAACACTGTTCGCCTAACAAGTAGCTGATATATTTAAATCTGAATCAAACTCAGAAAACAGCCAGAGCTGGAGGTACTGATTTGGAAGTCAACAGAATCCAAAAAAAAAAAAAACCAAACCCAGTGCTGTCGAATCGATTCCAACTCACAGTGACCCCACAGGACAGAGTAGAACTGTCCCGTACGGTTTCCAAGGGGCGGCTGGTGGATTTGAACTGCTGACCTTTTGGTTAGCAGCTGAGTTCTTAACCGCTATGCAGACAGAAGAGCAAAATCCTGGAAATACCAGCACTAAAAAATTAGGCAGAGGAGGCAGAGGAGAAAGAGGCAGAAGAAACTGTCAGAGAGATCAGAAGTGAGAGCAGTATCACAGAATCCAAGGCAGGAAAAAAACTGTACAGAAAAAAAAAAAAGTTGCTTACTAAGTCATATGTACAATAAAACATTAAAATAGAAACAGAGCATAAAAACCATATATATAGAGGGGCTGAATATAACAAATACCTAGAATAATAATTACTGTAACTAATCATTAAGCTTCCTCGCACTCAAGGGCAAAAGAAGACTCTGACAGATTTTGTAAGGCTCGTAATTTTGTAGAAAAGAGATTATTTGTCCATTAGGAAAAGTGACTTGTTGAATGCCTAGGAGCATACAACTCTAAGGGGAAAATTCAGCACGTTTTCATATCCTACAACCAGGTTATTGTGGTTGTTTTCTCTCTATTATCCCCTAGAGCTGGAAATTGCAGGTAAGAATTCAAAACTCCTACCCTTGTTCTGTCAAAATCCTGTCTTATTATAATCATTTGTGATGGATAAGTCTGAAATTGAAAACATCAAAGAGAAAAGTCAGCCTGGGTCACCTTTACAGAGCTAATCTGTATTTTAAATTGGAATTGTCTAATGGGAGAGACATTTTGCTAACACAAACAGCGCCTTTTCCTTCCTCTTGTTCCAAAAATGCCAAAAGCCCGAATGGAAAGCACTCTGAAGGCTACAGTGTCGTGAAGAAAACAGCAACAGGAAACACAAGATGATGGTGATCACTCTTCATTGTGAAAAGCAGCAATGCCAACAGGGAGGGACTGGGGCTAGGGGTGACAAGCCAAGACTTCTGGTTTTGGAGTCCTCTGTGCTCCCTGGACCTTAGATTCTCAAGGTCCTGAGTTCTGGCACAAGTACATCTGGGCAAAGGCAGGGGCCTCTCAAAACTTTCAAGTAAAGCAATTTTGCAAGGTTAAGTGTGCAACTACTAGCCAAAAGATTGGTGGTTCGAACCCCCTCAGAGGCACCTCAGAAGACAGGCCTGGCGATCTGCTTCCAAAAGTTCACAGCCTTGAAAACTGTATGGAGCACAGTTCTACTCTGACACGCATGGATGTCCATGAGTTGCAATCGACTTGACCGCAAATAACAACAGCACAACTTGAAAGGAGGAAAGTGGCCTTTGATGGGAGCGATCAACCTTAGAAAGAGGCAGGAAACGGGTACTGAGCACAAGTAAGAAGACCAAGTCTAGTCGAAAGGTCTAGCATTAGACTCAAAAGGGAATTAATCTAATGTCATATTATTAACATGAACTTTTTCTATATACTCAGCCTATTTCATTTAATCCTCACAAGCAACCTGTGAGGTAGACATTATCTCATATTGTCACTGAGAAAACTGAGGCCCAAGGGTTTAAGCACTGTGATCAGTGTTGGGCAGTTTGTAACTGGTAGCTCTGAGATTTCAGCCTGATTGACATCAAAACCTGTGTTCTGACTGCTCTCATTATACTGCATCTTAAGCACAACTGTACCATGTACATTTCTTGTCCTACTGGACTGCTGGCATTCCTGGATGGTGCAAACTGTTAACACGCCTGATGCTAACCAAAAGACAAGGTTCAAGCTCACCCAAAAGCACCTCGGAAGAAAGGACTGACAATCTACTTTCAAAAAGAAAAAAATTCAGCCACTGAAACCCTATGGAGCACAGTCCTACTCCGAACCACATGGAGTCACCATGAGTCAGAATCAACCCATCAGCAACTGGTTTGGTTTTGATTGACTGGACTGCAAGGAGAATGTTCAAGACAGAGACTTGCATTGAATCTAGAAAAAAAGATAGTTCAGAACAGTGGTCTCTAAACAGGGCTCAGTGCTCACCAGGAGTGTGCAAGGCCATCCACGGGATGTGGGGAAAATGAGAAATTCTATTTATATTTTTTAAATACCATCGTTTAAAAACATGTTTGGGAGGGACAAACTTAAAAAGGGGCATAATGTATTATTATGGAGGTACGTGTAAACAAATTATAAATAAATATTTTATTAATAAAAATCCATTATTAATCTGGTGTAGAGAAGAAGGATGGGTCATTTGCCTCTCAAACATAGCTTAGAGACTGTGGTAGGCAGAATAATGATCCCCCCAGAGATGTCCATGACCTAATCCCCAGAACATGTGTGTATGTTACCTTACACAACAAAAGGGACTTTGCAATGTGATTAAATTAAGCATATTGAGAAAGGGAGATCATCCTGGGTTATTTGGGTGAACCCAATGTAAAGAAAAAGGGTTCTTGTAAGAGGAAGGCAAGAAGGGCAAAGTCAGGGAGGAGATGTAAGTATAGAAAAAAAGGTGAGAGAGAGAAACAAAAACAGAGAAAAAGATTTGAGGAGGCTGCAATGTTGGCTCTGAAGATGGAGGAAGGGTCCAGAGCCAAAGAATGCAAGAGGTCTCTAGACTCTTGAAATGGCATGGGTTCTCCCCTGGGACCTCCACAAGGAATCAGCCCTGTCCACACCTCGATTTTAGGACTTCTAACCTCCAGAAGTATAAGATAATACATTGTTGTTGTTTTAAGTCCCTAAATTTGTGGACTTAAAACTGGACTATATGAAAAGCTAGACTATATGAAGAAGAACACAGCCTTAGGATTTGAGGAAGACTCATTAACAACCTGTGATATACAGATGACACAACCTTGCTTGCTGAAAGAGAAGAGGACTTGAAACACTGATGAAGATCAACGACCACAGCCTTCGGTATGGATTACATCTCAACATAATGAAAACAAAAATCCTCACACTGGACCAATAAGCAATATCATGATAAATGGAGAAAAGATTGAAGTTGTCAAGGATTTCATTTCACTTGGATCCACAATCAATGCCGGTGGAAGCAGTGGTGAAGAAATCAAATGATGTATTGCATTGGGCAGAACTGCTGCAAAAGACTTCTTTAAAGTATTAAGAAGCAAATATGTCACTTAGAGGACTAAGGTGTGCCTGACCTAAGCCACGATATTTTCAGTTACCTCATATGCATGCAAAAGCTGGACAATGAATAAGGAAGACTGAAGAAGAATTGATGGATTTGAATTATGGTGATGGTGAATAATACTGAATATACCATGGACTTCCAGAACACCGAACAAATCTGTCTTCAAAGAAGTACAGCCAGAATGCTCCTTAGAAGCGAGGAAGGCAAGACTTCATCTTACATACTTTGGACGTGTTATCGGGAGGCACCAGTCCCTGGAGAAGGACATCATGCTTGGTAAAATAGAGGATCAGTGAAAAAGAAGAAGACCCTTAATGAGATAGATTGATACAGTGGCTACAACAATGGGCTCAAACATAGCAACGACTGTGAGGATGGCACAGGACCACGCAGTGTTTTGTTCTGTTGTATACAGGGTCACTGTGAGTCAGAACCGACTCAACAGCACCTAACAACAACAACAAGTTGTGGTAATTCATTACAGCAGCAATAGGAAATTAATACAGAGAAATCAGTCATTAAAATCTTCCAAGGCACATACAAAACTGAGAACAGCAGCTCTGGGGCTGGGCACCAGAGATGAAAGGAAAATTGACTTTTCATTTTAAGCTTTTTGTGTACTTTGTACTTTTGCCAGGTATGTGTATTAACTATTTTTTAAAAAAGAAGTTAATTACCAGTAAAGATATACAAATGGCAGATAAGCACATGAAAAGATGTTCAATGTCATTATCTATCAGGGAAATATAAGTCAAAACCACAAAATGAGACCACTTACCACCCAGTAAGATGCCTAGAATCAAAAAGTCAGATAATAACAAGCGTTGACAAAGATGTGCAGAAATTGAACCCTCATGCACTGCTAACAGGGATGTAAAATGGTTTAAAAACATTGGAAATAGTCTGGCAGTTCTTCAAACGATTAAACATGGTTACTATAATGTCCAGTAATTCTACTTCTAGGTGTATATCCAAGAGAAATGAAAACATGTCCGTACAGAAATGTATATAGAAATGTTTATAGCAGCATTATTCATAGTATCCAAAAGATGGGAAAAAAAAACCCAAATGCCCATCAACTGATGAATGGAGAAACAAAGTATGGTATACCCATACAATGGAATATTATTCAGCCATAAAAAGAAATGAAGTACTGAAACTGTACATGCTTCAAAATAAATGAATCTTAAAGACATTATGCCAAGTGAAAGGAGCCAGTCACAAAATACTATCATAATTCCATTCATATAAAATGTCCAGAATATGGAAATCCATACAGACAGAAAGTAGATTAGTGGTTACCAGGGACTGGAGGAAAGAGAGATTGGAGAGTGCCTATTAATGGGCATGGGGTTTCTTTTCCAGGTGATGAAAATGTCCTAAAATTGACGGTGGTGATGGTTACACGTATCTTTGAATATACTAAAAACCATTGAATTATACACTTTAAATGGATGAATTATATCTAAACATATGTTGGGGAAAAAAAAGAGTGAAAAGAAAAAATAAAAAAGTAAGTTAATTAAAATACAGTAACAACAACAAAACAATCTTAAAATCAGCCTCACTCTTCCTGGGTCAATGTACTCACCAGTTCTTCTGATTAATATTAGGAATTCCTACAGGTTGAGAATGGGCTGACCTGAAATATACAAAATGTCAACCCCTTGGCAGCTTGAGTTCTCATTGTAAATTAGTACACTGGCTTTCTGGGTTATATTTTAATCTTGAGTTTTTGCCAAGTGTGGGTACTCTGGCAAAAATCTCTAGGCTGCAAAACTTAACCCCAGACTTTGGAGCATTATAAGTTTGCCACTCAGCCTCCCCCACTCTGTCATCCCTGGACTCTCTCCACCATCACTAAGTATTATTCCAAATTTCCTGGCTGTGTGACCTTGAGCAACACACTTCCCCTCTCTGAACCATAGTTTCTTCATCTGAAAATTGATCTTTTATGTCCTTTTGAACCTGTACAATTCTGGATGTCTTTATTTGAATGACCTGAGAAAATTATCATTACATAATATTTATTTAAGGATATAAAGCTATACTTGGTATACAGAGTGATCATAGAAATATTTAAAAATATATACACAAACACATGTATACTTTCTGCTTCCCAAAGAAAACTAAAAACAAATAGCAAAACACTAACTACATCTAACTTTGAGTAGAAATATTATGAACAATTAAAAGTTTTCTTAATTTTGTATAATTTCTAATTTTCTCAAATGCGAAAATTTAAATTATAAAATATTCTATGTATCATGTGTTAATCAATGGAAACTGACTGAGATGACCTAAGTCAAGAGCAAAGTCTTGGGGTTTGTGTCATTTCTCTGACACAATGCCACAATGACCTTCCAAGTGAATGTTATAGATTAAATTGTGTCCCCCAAAATATGTATTGAAGTCCTCCCCTTACACCTGTAAATATGATCCTGTTTGGAAATAGGGTTTTCTTGGTTATGTTAATTAGGCCACAAATGAGTGGGGGGTGGCTTCTAAATCTAATCACTTCTGAGTTATAAAACAAGCAGTATAGACACAGAGACACACAGTGAGAATAGGAAGACAGATGACAGATAGGAGCATCTAAAAGGATTGCTGGCTACTAGAAGCTAAATAGACAAGAAGAATCTCCCCCTAGGGCCATGCCCTGAATTAGGACTTCTAGCCTCCTGAACTATAAGACAATAAATTTCTGTTCCTTCAAGTCACCCACTTGTGGTATTTGTGCCACAGCAGCACTAGGTAATGAAGACAGAATTCAGTACCAAAGAGCGAGGGTGCTGCTCTAACAAATACCTAAAATGTGGAAGTGGTTTTGCAACTGCGTAATGGGTAGAGGCTGGAAGAATTTTGATGTGTTTGATGGTTAGAGCCTATATTGCCTTGAGAAGACTGTTGGTAAAATTATGGACATTAAGGGCTATTCTGATAAGGGCTCAGAAAGAATTGAGAGCTGTGGGGAAAGCTACCATCATGGACAGAATGCTGCTAGAAATGACAGCACTAAATGTGCTTCTGGGGAGGCTTCAAAAGAAATGATGAACATGTGATTGGACGCTGGAGGGAAGATGATGCTTTTTATAAAGTGGCAAAGAACTTGTATAAATTATATTCGAAGGGTGGAAAGTAGAACTTGGAAGTGATAAGCTTGGATATTTGACTGGGATTTCTAAGCAAGATCTTAAAGAAGTAGCATGGTTTCTCCGTGCCACTTACAGTAAATTGTGGGTGGAAAGAGATACGTTTAGAAATGAACTGTGGGAAAAGAAACCAGAACTTAAGGACTTGGAAAATTATATTGTAAAAACTAAAAGAGCATGTCCTTGAATTGACACCAAGGGTGTGGCTACACAATTTTTTGCTAAAGAGATTAAACTTGTAATTGATAGATCTAATCCATCACCTCAGCAGAAACTCTGTCAGCTTAGACTGAAAGGGACAGAGACAGGAAGAAATGAAGAAAAGCTGTCTGCTTTCTGGAATTCTATAAGCAGGACATGGGCCAATGGGGCTACTTGGTTGCAAACATTTGTTGTCCTCCAAGAAGAGGAAGGAACGCATCCAACAGCAGTTCAGAGATCAGCAGGAATCTCAAAAGGATAAAGGGCTTCCACTTCCTTTGTTTCAAAAGAAGGAGCCACCGCCTCTTCCATTTCAAAGAGTGGAACCACCATCCTCTAGGTTTCAAGCAGCGGGGTTGCTGCCACCTCAGTTCCTGAGGGTGAGGTTGCATTCCAAGAGAATGAGCCTCCACCCAAAGTTGAGGGGATGGGACTGCCATGCTGGTGGGCCTAGAGAACAGGGCCTCCCAGGACTGAGGGGGCAGGATCACTAACCCAGTGGGCCTGGAAGGTGGGGCTGACACCTAGGGTGGAGGGGCCTCTACCCAGAATTAGGAGAGACAATGCCCGGAATCTGGAGGATGACGCCATTGCCCAGATGTGCCTGGAAAACTGAAGATTTTTTCAAGATTTGAGAGCTAATGAGATTTGCACTTCTGGATTCTGGACTTCCTTGTTTTCTGTGACCCCTTCTATCCCTCCAATTTCTCCCATTTGGATTGGAAATATCTACCTTGTGCCTGTTCCACCATTGTACTTTAGAGAAAGATAATTTGTATTCTAGGTTTCACAAGTCCACAGATGGCGAGGAATTTTGGCCCAGAATGGAACACACCCAGAGTCTCACCCATACTTGATTTAGATGATTCAGAAGATGAAATTCTGGATTTGGAGTTGGTGCTGGAATGGGTTAAAACTTTTAGAAGGATATCATAGGATGAGCGTGTTTTGCACATGGGAAGGTTATGAATTTTGAGGGGGGGAAAAGGGTGGAATATTATGGATTGAATTGTGTTCTCCAAAAACATGTATTGAAATCTTGACCCCTATACCTGTAAATATGATCCCGTTTGGAAATAGGGTTTTATTTGCTATATTAATCAGGTCATACTCAAGTAGAATGGGCTCTAAATATCATCACTTCTGAGTTATAAAAAGAGCAGAATAGACACAGACATAAAAATTGGAAGACAGATGATGGAGACAACTGCATCTACAAGGATTGTTGGCACTACTGGAGGCTGAAATAGACCAGGAAGGATGCCCCCTGAATTCAGATACCTAGCCTCCTGAACTGTGAGAAAATAAACGTTTGTCCCTTAAAGCCACTCACTTGTGGTATTTGTATTGCTGCAGCACTAGGTAACTAAGAAGTGAAACTTTGAAGAAAGCTGTTAGACGCCCATTAACCCACAGCCAAAGGAAGGTGGGGATGGTGCTATTAGTAAAAGACACACCCTAGATGTAAAAGTACTGACATGAAGACATGTCCAAGATATGTGTATATATATGTATGTTGTTTTGTAGGTCAAAAATGGTTTTTTAAAAAATAAGCGCATATAAAAACTGGTGATATCCGAGTAGGTTATAGACTAGTTAATTGTATTGTTCCAATGTCAGTCTTTCAGTTTTGACAATGTTCTATAATTGTACTAGATATTATCATTGGAGGAAGCTGCGGGAAGATACAAGAGCTCTCTCTGTACTATTTTTGCAAGTGCTTGTGAGTCTATAATTCAGGGGCTTATCAACCCATTAGCAAGGTTCACGCAGGCTTACATTAAGGAAGGTATGATGTGGTGAAAAAGAGGTGAAATTGTGTACTACAAATTAGTAAGTAAACACAAGTAAGCCAGTGCATCCCTTGCTTATTGAGTAATCTGTCGCTGCTATAATTATTTCAAACTAAAAAGATGGTTTAAATATTAGCAACGTGGTATGGTTCAATCTAATATATGCATGTTATATAGTAGGTTTGCAGGAAAGATTTGTTGAACAAAATTGTTGAAAGAATTTTAAAGTTAAGTTTTAAAATAACATAGAAAGAATGATTCATTTTGTAAAAGATAATAATAATAATAATAATGACACATGTTACTGTGCTACTAGGAAAAAAAAATCTAGGAGGATGTAACCTAAACTGGTATAGTAATTATCTCTTTATCTGGGTCCTGCAAGGGCTTGGAATACAAGTAACTTTGACTTTATAGTGTTCTAACTTTTTCTTTTCCGAGATTATGCATTTATTCTGTAACCTGAAAAACAAATAAAGTTGAAATGTGAAAAACTAAAGCATAAAAACACCACTTCTACTTTTAAAGCACTTATGGTCGCATAGGGCAGCAGGCAATGTGCAATGCAGGTTCTGGAAGAACTGTTGAAATAGTCTCACATCTGCCCTTTCTAAGGAACATGCCCTGTGCCTGGATGGTACAGATCAAGGGTCAGCAAACTAAAGTCTACAGATCAAATCCGGCCAGCTGGCTGGCTTTGTACAGCCTGGGAGATAAGAATCTTTTTAACTGGTTGGGAAAAACATCAAAAGAAGAAGAAGAACTCATAACACATAAAACTATATCAAATTTCAACGCCCATAAATTAAGTTTTATTAGAACATAGTTGCACGTGTTTGTTTAGTATTCTATGGCTGCTTTCACAGTACAGTGGCAGAATCGAGAAGTTGCAACAGAGACTGCATGGCCAACAAAGCCTAAAGTATCTACTACCTGGCCCTTACAGAAAAAGTTTGCTGACCCCTGGCATACACAGATATTAGCTGCTGTTGAGTCAGACCCCAACTCAGGGCAATCCCATGTACAACACAATTAGACTATTGTGATCCACAGGGTTTTCATTGGCTGATTTTTGGAAGTAGACTGCCAGGCCTTTCTTCCTAGGCCATGTTAGTCTGGAAGCTCTGCTGAAACCTATTCAGCATCATAGCAACATGAAAACCTCCACTGACAAACGAGTGATGGCTGCACTTAAGATACACTGGCCAGGAATCAAACCCAGCTCTCCCAAGTGGAAGGCAAGTATTCTACCACTAAACCGTCACTGCCCTCATGATAGTCTACTGGTACAAAAGCAATGCCCATGGAGTCAGGGAATTAAATGTGCTATATCTGTGCACAATTTAATCTTAATATTTAGACTTTCCAACCCTAGTGTTAACCAGCTTCCCCTGCAATGGGGTTATACCTAAGATGGCGCACTGAACCCACTCTCTCACGCCCTCAAAGCTACGAACTACATGCAGTTTTGGAAATATCACTGAAATTTTAGGGGAGGAGGTCCTTTAAGAACTCATTTTTAACATCTTCCCTATTCCCATACCATTAGTAGAAATTTGCTTCAAAATTACTGGAGAATTCCCCTCAGAATCAATTTATTGAGCACTTACTATGTGCCTAGCACTGTGATGAGCACTTCATTTAAATGATCTCATTTAATGCTTACAAAACCTATTTTACAGATACGTAAACTGCAGCTGAAACATGTTAAGTTGCTTACCCAAAGTAACAGAGGCCTTAAAAGGAAGTTTGAACAAACTCTGAATGAATTTAAAAAAAAAAAAAAAAAAAAAAGGGGGACTCCGGCAAGATGGCGGTCTAGGCAGAAGCACCACGCCGTCCCTCCACAACAAAGATCCGAAAAACTAAGCCAAACAGAGAATCAACAATCC
>NW_004443947.1:25506004-25516570 GCF_000243295.1 Trichechus manatus latirostris | reverse complement strand
ATAACCACTAAGAGAAAAAATATATTAAAATTCTATTTGAAAACACAAACTCTCTAGCCAGTAGGTTTTTGGTCAGGAATCAACTGGAAATAAAAGAACTCTATTTAATCAGTGGGCCCATTTTAAAAGTAGTATTACATATGTTGACTCATTATTGAATTCATGGATACTGGGACTCATCTGTCTCTACTTTTAAAACAAAATTAGTTCTTAAATAAGTCAATTCAATGATACAATTCTAACACAATCCCAGAATTTTAAAAATGACAATTGCTTCAAATCCTCTGTGAACTGTTGCTTTTCTTTCATGGGTAGCATCTGGCTTATGCTGCCCCCTGCTGGATCTTGGTGGTTTTTTTTAAATAACATTTTATGCATTTTTGATGAAAGTTTACATAGCAAGTTAGGTTCCTATTTGACAATTTCTGTACAAATTGCTCAGTAACATTAGTTACATTTATCACAATGTGTCAACATTCTCTTTAATTGTGTCTGTTTGTTCCGTTTTCAGTACTCTAGTTTATCAGCCCCATTATCTTCTCATCTTTGCTTTTCCGTCATTGTTGACGTTTTGGTCTCATAAAGATGAGTTTTAAGTAAAGCACTGATCTTACAGGTAATATCATTTATTCTGCGTGCCACTCTGCTATTTCGCTAAAAGGTGATCTCAGGGGATAGGCTCAGTTCTAGGTTTAAACAGTGTTACAGGGTGATAGTCTCAGGAGTTCCTGTTCCCTATTGTTCTAGTTTTTCTGGCTCTTTATATATATATATGTACATATATAAGAATTTGAGTTCTGCTCCATATTTTTTCTCTGATTCTATCTGGGTCCATTCCTTGTGACCCTGGTCAGAACAGTTAGTGATGGTAGCTGGGCACCATCTAGTTCTTCCGGTCTCAGGACAGATGAGGTTGCAGCTCGTGTAGACTTGTTTCTTCTCTGAGCTTTGGGTTAGCTTCTTACTGTTTTGCTCCTGGCAAGTAGAAACTCACAGTTGTCTTTGATGGCCACTCACAAGCTCTTAAGACCCCAGATGCTACTCCCTTCACTAGGATTCAAATCACGCTTTTGTGAACTATGTTATGCCAATTGACTGAGTTGTCCCATGAGACTATGGTCTTAGCTTTCAAATCCAGAAAACCAGTCTTAAAAGGTGTTTGGTTATGTCTATGGAGTGTCTGTATTTGTGTCTTCAATGAATATATGCGCCTGGTCCCACATATTTTTATCTACACATACTTGTAGATATTTCTATCTGTTTTCACCTACGTAAACACCTGTGCCTACCCCCATACCAGTATGCCTTTACCCATCCATAGGTGTTCAAACTCGTTTTTACTTTGGTTGTGCTGTGCTCACTATATCCACATTCAATGCCAATTTTCCCATACCCCCCCCAAAAATAATAATAATAACAAGTCTCTATGATATAAAGTGTACTCTCTCCTCGTCCCTCCTCTCCCTGGTAACCATCAATGAAAACTAGTCTCTCTCTATATATATCTATTCTTGTCTTCTTACAAAAGAGGGATTGTGTAATATTTGCCCTTATATGCTTGACTTATTTCACTTGGTATTATGCCCTGCAGGTCCATCCATTTTATAGTATGTTTTGCCAACTCATCATTGTTCTTTATTGTTGGGTAGTATTCCATTGTTCTTTATGGGTGTGTAGTACGTGCTGTTGTTGTTAGGTGCTGTCAAGTCGGTTCTGACTTGTAACGACCCTATGTACAACAGAATGAAACACTGCTCGGTCTTGTGCCATCCTCACAATGGTTGCTATGTTTGAGCCCATTGTTGATGCCACTGTGTCAATCCATCTCGTTGAGGGGCTTCCTCTGTTTAACTGACTCTCTACCTTATCAAGCATGATGTCCTTCTCCAGGGACTGGTCCCTCCTGATAACATGTCCAAAGTAAGTGAGACAAAGTCTCACCATCCTCGCTTCTAAATGGCACTCTGGCTATATTTCTTCCAAGACAGACTAGTTTGTTCTTCTGGCAGTCCATGATATATTCAGTATTCTTCATGAACACCATAATTCAAAGACATTAATTCTTCTTCAGTCTTACTTATTCACTGTTCAGCTTTCGCATGCATATGAGGCCATTGAAAATATCATGGCTTGGGTCGGGCGCATCTTAGTCCTCAAACTAACATCTTTGCTTTCCAACACTATAAAGAGGTCTTTTGCAGCAGATTTGCCTAATGCAATACCTAATTTGGTTTCTCGACTGCTGCTTTCATGGGCGTTGATTGTGGATCCAAGTAAAATGAAATCCTTGACAATATCAATATTTTTCTTTGTTTATCATGATGTTGCTTATTGGTCCAATTGTGAGGGATTTGTGTTGTCTTATGTTGAGGTGTAATCCATACTGAAGGCTGTGGCCTTTGATCTTCATCAGTAAGTGTTTCAATCGTCTTTAGTTTCAAAGAGCAATGTTGTATTATCTGCATATCACAGGTTGTTAACTAGTCTTCCACCGACCCTGAAGCCACATTCTTCTTCCTATAGTCCATATTCTCAGATTATTTGCTCAGCAGACAGATCAAATAAGTATGGTGAAAGATACAACTTATGCATAACTTTCCTGATTTTAAACCACACAATATCCCCTTACTCTGCTTGAACAAATGCCTCTTGGTCTATCTACAGATTCCTCATAAGCACAATTAAGTGTTCTGGAATTCCCATTCTTCGAAATGTTATCCATAATTTGTTACAGTCCACACAGTCAATTGCTTTTTCATAGTCAATAAAACACAGGAAAATATGTTTCTGGTATTCTCTGCTTTCAGTCAAGATCCATATGACATCAGCAGATGTTCCACTTCCTCTTCTGAATCCAGCTTGAATTTCTGTCAGTTCCCTGTCAATGTACTGTTGCAACCGTTTTTGAATTATCTTCAGCAAAATTTTACTTGTGTGTGATATTAATGATATTGATAATTTCAGCATTCTGTTCAATCTCCTTTCTTTGGAATGGGCACAGATATGAATCTCTTTAGGGTCTTCTATGTATAGGATCATGTCATCTGCAAATATTGTTCTACCTCTTCATTTCCAATTTGAATACTTTTATTGCTCTTGTCTTATTGCTCTGGCTAGGACTTCCAGTACAATGTTGAATAAGAGTGGTTATAATGGGCATCGTTGTCTTATTTTCATTCTCAAAGGAAAGGTATTCAGCCTTTCTCCATTGAGTGTAATGTTGGGTGCTGGTTTTGCATAAATGCCCTTTATTATGTTGACAAATTTCCCTTCTATTCCTATTTTGCTGAGAGTTTTTATGAGGAAAGGGTACTGAATTTTGTCAAATGTCTTTTCTGCATCAATTGATATGCTCATACGGTTCTTTTCCTTTGTTTTATTTCTGTAATAGATTACATTGATTGGTTTTCTAATGTTGAACCACGCTTGAAATCCTGGTATGAATCTCATTTGATCATGGCATGTGATTTTTTTGATATGTTGCTGAAGTCTGTTGGCTAGAATTTTGTTGAAAATTATTTACATCTGTGTTCATAAGGAATATTGGTCTGTAAATTTCTTTCTTTGTAATATCTTTGCCTGGTTTCAGTATCAGGGTTATGCTGGCTTTGCAGAAAGAGTTCAGTAGTGTTCCTTCCTCTTCTATGTTTTTGAAGAGATTAAGTAAGATTGGTGTCAGCTCTTCTCTGAATGTTTGGTAGAATTCTCCAGTGTAGCTATCTGGTCCTGGGCTTTTGTTGTTGTTGGCAGTTTTTTTATGATATCTTCAATCTCTTCCTTTGTAATAGGTCTGTTAAAATTTTCTACCTCTGTGTTAGTTTGGGTAGGTAGTGTGTTTCTAGGGATTTTTTCATTACATCTAGGTTTTCAATTTTTTTGGAGTATAATTTTTCACAGTAATTAGTTATGATTTTATTTATCTCTGTTGGATTGATTGTAATGTCACCAATTTTAGTTCTTAATTTGGTCATTTGCCTCTTCTGTTTTTTTTCTTTTGTCAGTCTAGCCAGTGGTTTGTCTATTTTATTGACCCTTTCAAAGAACCAACTTCTGGTATTGTTGATTCTTTCCATTGTTTTTCTATTTTGTTTATTTCTGCCTGAATCTTTATTATTTCCTTTTTTCTGGTAGCTTTTGGCTTCTTTTGCTCTTCCTTTTCTATTTGTTCAAGTTGTCTGTTTAAGTTAATAATTTTGAATCTTTCTTCTTTTTTAATATAGGCATTTTATTGCTATGAATTTCCCTCTGAATACTGCTTTTGCTGTGACCCGAAAGTTTTAATATATTGTGTTTTCATTTTCGTTTGATTTTTTGATTTTTTTGATTTTTTAATTTCACTTTTGATCTCTTCTATGACCCAATAGTTTTTTAGTAATGTTTCATTTAGTTTCCTTGTATTTATTTATTTATTTATCTTGTTGTTGACTTCTAGCTTCATACTGTTATGCTCAGGAAAGATGCTTTGTACGATTTCAACCTTTTTAAATTTGTTGAGGCTTGTTTTGTGTCCTAGCATATAGTCTATTCTGGAAAATGATACATGTGTGCTGGAGAAGAATGTGTATTGTTCTGATGCTAGGTGGAGTGTTCTATATATGTCCATTAGGTCCAATTGGCTTATGGTTTTATTTAAGTTCTCAGTGTCTTTAGTGATCTTCTTTTCAGATGTTTTGTCTATAATTGAAAGTGGTGTGTTGAAGTCTCCTATTATTATTGTTATCTATTTCTCCTTTCATATTAGTCAGTATTCATTTCATTATTTTGGAGCATTGCTGTAAGATGCATATATTTTTGTAATCATTATGTCTTCTTGACGGATTGATTCTTTTATTATTATGTAATGTCCTTCTTTATCTTTTGTAATAACTTTTGATTTAAAGTCCATTTTATCTATGGCCACTCCTGCTCTTTTTTTTTACTAGTTGCATGGAATAGTTTTCTCCTCCCTTTTATTTTCGTGTGTTTCTTAGACAGCAAAGGGATGGATTATGTTTGTTTGTTTTTATCCAATCAGCCACCTCTCCGCCTTTTACATGCGGCATTTAGACCATTTACATTTATGGTTATTACTGAAAATGAAATGTCTGCCTCACTCATTTTGCTATTTGTTTTTTAAGTATTTTTTGTATCTTTGTTTTTTCATTCTGATTTTTATGTTTTTGTTTGTATTTGGCTACTTTCTTGTGATGAGTCTTTTTGCTTTCTCCCCTCTTCTGAATGTTTTTTCTTGCTGATTTCTTAATGATTATCACATATATTACATTACACAACTTACAATTGCAACAATGTTTACCATATGAACAACTGTTTACATACAATCTAAACATACAAAATCTATTCCTGGTAAGCTCTTTCCTCCCTTATTTCTGTTGGTGTGTCTCCATTAACATCAATACACAACCTATGTTCAATAAGTTTACTTTGTGTTTATTTCTTATAAGCTTGATGTTGTATTGTTTGTAGGATTTAATTATTGAGTTTATTCCCTGAAAATATCATATACTTGGTCCTTTTGATTGCCCATGTCATTGCATTTTTTGGAGAACTCTTTCCCTGTTATTATTTATTTATTTATTTCCACGTATAGATTCAAGTATTTATTTGATTTTCTTGCCTTTTCATTTGGAGTATTCTGTTGAGTAATACTTGCAACGCTGGTCTGGTAGTGGCAAATTCCCAGAGCTTCTGTTTGTTTGAGCATGTCTTGATTTCCCCCTAGTTTTTGAATGACAACATTGCTGAGTAAAGAAATCTGGGTTGGCAAGACACAAGGGAAACATTAGTCCAAAGGACTAATGGAACATAAATGCCACAGCCTCCACCAGACTGAGTCCAACATAACTTGATGGTGCCCACTCCCACCACTGACTGCTCTGACAGAGATTACGATAGAGGGTCCCAGACAGAGCTAGAGAAAAATGTAGAACAAAATTCCAACTCACAAAAAAGACCAGACTTACGGGTCTGACAGAGACCAGAGAAGCCCTGAGAGTATGGCCTCTGGACACCCTTTTAACTCAGTACTGAAGTCACTGCTGAGGTTTACCCTTCGGCTGGAGATTAGACAGGCCCATAAAACAAACAATGATACATGTAGCTCAACCATGTATAGGATACTAAATGGGAACACTAGCCCAGGGCAAGGATGAGAAGGCAGGAAGGGACAGAAAAGCTGGACGAATGGAAATGGGGAACCCAAGGTCAAGAAAGGGAGAGTGTTGACATGTCATGGGGTTGGCAACCAATGTCCCAAAACAATATGTATATTAATTGTTTAATGAGAAACTGCTCTGTAAACCTTCACCTAAAGCACAATTAAAAAAAGAGAGAGAGAGAGAATGAGAAAAAAGAAATAAAATAAAATGAAATATGAAAAAAAGGAGGATTCTCGGTTGGCAATTGTTTTTGTTCAGTATTTTATATACATAGTTTATATGTATATCACTCCACTGTCTTCTGGCCTCTAGAGTTTCTGGGGGAGAAAACTTCACTGATTCCTATGAAAGATCCTTGGTATATTATTTTGAGATTTTATCTTGTTGCTTTCAGAATTCTCTCCTTGTCTTTGGTTTTCATGACTTTTCTTAGGATATGGTGCTGAGCTGATCTTTTTGTGTCTCTTCTGATTGGAGTTTGTGCAGCTTCCTGTATTGCAGGCTTGGCTCTCTGTTCAGGTCTGGGAAATTTTCTCTGATTATCTCTTGGAGAATTGTTTCTATGCCTTTATTGCTGCCATGGTGCTTTGGGATTCCAATAATTCTAATGTTAGATATATTAATTGAATCCCATATTTCCTTTTTGGTTTGTTAGCTTTTCTATGTTCTTTTGTTTTTCTTTAGATTTGATAAGTTCAGTTACTTTGTCTTCTAGTTCATTATTCTATCTTCAGTCTGTTTCACTCTATTGTTGAATATTTTCTTGCTTTTTCTAATTCAGTTGTTTTATTCTTCAGTTCCGTAGTTCTCTTCGGGGTTTTTTTTTTTTTTTTTTTTTTTTGATGTTTTCAATTTCCTTGTTGAGACTCTCATTTTGTACCTCCATTTGTTTCCTGATTTCCACTAGTTTGTTCTCTATATGCTTTTTCCTTTCTTTAACCATATTTAGCACCATAGTCTGAAAATTATCAATTCTTTGTGTTAGTCTGGCCTCCATAGAAGAAACTTCCTTTTTCTTCATGTTTTGCTTTTAGTTGGTCTTTCTTCTCTTGTGATTTTGTGTGTTCTATTATTTTTTGTTTAGCTTGGACCATTTTGTTATCTTTATTTTTTTACTTTGAATTTTGTATTCTAGTTTTTGTGGGAAGTGTTTGATTGGGTGCCCTGGAGGCACTGTGCCCGGAGGCCCTATTGCCAACTGAAAAGCCAGAGCTCGCGCTCACCAGCTGCCTTGTGGGAGAAAGATGCAGCAGCCCATCTCTGCAAAGACTCACAGCTCTGGGAAACCCACAGGGCAGCCCACGCCACCCTACGACATCACTATGAGTCAGAATCCACCCAGAAGCAGTGGGCTTGGTATCTTCTCCTAATAATCACTAGAGGGCCCTCTTATCCTTAGGTTTTTTTCAGTGCTGATTCAGGAGTCTGGGTTGTTTGATCTCTGGAATTCAATACACATGCGTGAGAGGGAGGATTTAACTGCTCACAGACGTAAATGGTGGGGCTTGATTTTCCTGTGGTGAAGGTGGGGGCTCTCTATGTTTTTCCCTCATGGGCGACCCTGCCCAGGCTGTCCCATGGTGTCCCACTGTGGGCCGGGAGCCAGCCATTTCCCTCTGTGTTACCCATCATTCTGAAGTATTCCCCTTGCCCTGCTGTCCTTGCAGTTCCTCCCAATCCTAGTGCCCATCTAACTCGGGCCTCAGTGACTCAACAGCACTCTCTCGCAACACCATGGTCTCCCTTCACCCCCTGCCAATTGTGCAGGCCATGAACTCCCATGACCATTTTGTGCCACCTTAAAAAATCGGGCGACAGCTTCCTTGGATTAGCTCCCTTTGTGTGTTCTCTGTTTACGGTGTTGCCCAGCCCTGTCCCCAAATGGCTGTGATGAGTGCCTCCAATGTTAACAGGTAGGTTCTCCCAGCTTCTGTGCCATCCTCACTCCTCCTCTCCCCCGCTTCTGGAATCACACTGACTCTCCAACACCAACCCAACACTCCAACATCCAGAGTTATAAGATCTCAGTCTGTGCTTGTTTTTGTTCATTGTTCAGTGGGTTATTTGCTGCATGGAGTAAACAAGAGCATCTACTCACTTTACCATCTTGCTTCATCCCCAAATACTATGTCTTTTTAAAAAATTCTAAGGATGGCAAAACCAAAAACAAGTTGCCATGGATTGTATCTGACTCATGGTGACCCCATGGATGCCAAAACTATGGAACTATGCTCCGTAGGGTTTTCAGTGATTGATTTTTCAGATGGCGAAAGGACCTAAAAATCACAATCTGAATATTTTAGTCGTAGGAGGAATTTGAAACTACATCTTGCAATTCCTTCATTTTATCAAGAGAAAAACTGAAACCTAGAAAGATTGATTCACATACTCAAGGTTACACACTAATGAGTAACAATGGAAGTGATTAGAACCTACATTTTCAGATCTCTAGTGTAAACAAAGCTCTTTTGAAAGTGGAAACACACACTTATTGAAATCAACTAAAAAACAAACAAACAAAAAACAACCAGTTGCTGTTGAGTCAATTCTGACTCATAGCAACCCTTCAGGACAGAGTAGAACTGCCCCATAGGGTTTTCAAGGCTGTAAATATTTACGGGAGCAGAATGCCACATCTTGCTACTGTGAAATCAACTACTTCCTTTAAGTTCTGGAGGTCTCTACATGTTTTTTAATATGTATAATGTTAAAAAAGATAAATCAATAAAATAAATAAATAAATAAACAGAACATTACATCCGTGAGTCGAGTGTTCCTTTAATCAAAGGGCAAACTCAGGTGGAGTCCGTTTTTAATTTTAAAAGGGAGCTGATAGCAAATCGTGTTGGCATCCAATGTGGTTCATAGAGAAAGGAATGGTAAGACATCTTTACACTCAATTTCACATTAGATGAGGGTGACAGAAGGAAAGCAAAGAATCAAGAACACCATTATTCAAGACTCACCCCAGTTCCAACATTTGCCCTAACCTTCCACTGCCCCCCGGATACTGGGACATGATAGCCTGAGCTGCAAAATGTCATCATCCTTGTGAGAGTCTAGAGTGACAATCTCAGTCTGGAGCTACTGCTCTGAAACGCCAATGCCCAAGTGTCTTGCGAGCATAGACAAAACTCCATTCCCAATCCTTCCCCGTCAGATTCCTTTCTCTCTGAAGGACAACATCCAGCACTCCACTTTGCCTACACCAACTGGTCAATAAATCTCCACTGAGAGAGGTGGGAAGGTGCACATTTTACCAAGAACTCTCAGAATTACTGATAACAATAATAATAAACTCCTATCATGTATTAAGCACTTACTGCATGCCAAGCACAGTGAGAAGTATTGTCCACGTTTCATCTCAGTTAATCCTAAGAAAATGCTCTGTAGTTGATAACATTAATATCCTCATCTCACAGTGGGAAACTTGAGCTCTAGAGAGGTCAGGAGCCCTGGCAGCACAGTGGTTAAGTGGTTGGCTGCTAACTGAAAGGTCAGCGGTTCAAACCTACCAGCTGCTCTGCAAGAGAAAGATGACGCAGTCTGCTTTCATAAAGATTACAGCCTTGGAAGTTTCAAAGACACATCCAAACTTCCTGAGGGACTGAATTACTGGGCTGAGGGCTGGGGACCATGGTCTCAGGGGACATCTAGCTCAACTGGCATAACACAGTTTATAAAGAAAATATTCTACATCCTACTTTGGTGAGCAGCATCTGGGGGTCTAAAAAGCTTGTGAGTGGCCAACTAAGATATTCCACTGCTCCTACCCCATCTATAGCAAGGGAGAATGAGGAAAACCAAAGACACAAGGGAAAGATTAGCCCAAAGAACTGATGGACTACAAGTACCACAGCCTCCACCAGACTGAGTCCAGTACAACTAGGTGGTGCCCAGCAACCACCACCAACTACTCTGACAGGGATCACAATAGAGCATCTTGGAAAGAGTTGGAGAAAAATGTAGAACAAAATTCTAACTCTCAATAAAGACCAGACTTACTGGTCTGACAGAGACTGAAGCAATCCTGAGACTACAGCCCCTGAACCCCCTTTGAACTTAGTACTGAAGTCACTCCAGAGGTTCACCTTATAACCAAAGATTAGACAGACCCATAAAACAAAATGAGACTAAATGGGCACACCAACTCAGGAGCAAGGACAAGAAGTCAGGAGGGGACAGGAAAGCTGGTAATGGGGAATCCAAGGTTCAGAAGGGGAGAGTGTTGGCACACCATGGGGTTGGCAACAATGTCACAAAACAATACGTGTATTAATTGTTTAATGAGAAACTAATTTGCTCTGTAAACTTTCATCTGAAGTGCAATAAAAAAAAATAAATTGAACAGATAGAGTTCTGGCAAAATGGTGCTCTAGGCAGAAGCACCATGCCGTCCCTCCACAGCAAA
>NW_004443947.1:25470256-25501424 GCF_000243295.1 Trichechus manatus latirostris | reverse complement strand
AATGTCATAAAACAACATGTGTACTACTGTTTCATGAGAAACTATTTGTTCTGTAAGCCTTCACCTGAAGTACAATAAAAAATAAATAAATAAATTGAACCTATCAATGAACATATACACACAAAAAAAGATTACAGCCTTGAAAACCCTATGGAACAGTTCTACTCTGTCCTATATGGTTGCTATGAGTCGGAACCGACTTAATGGCAACAAGTTTGGTTTTTTGGTTTTAGAGAGGTTAGGAAACTTTCTGAAGTCATAGAGCTAGGAAAGGACAGAGCAAATCTTAGAGTCAGTACTATGTAATTGCAGAGTCCAGGCTCTTATTCTCTGGGCTCTATGTACTTTGAAAAATGCAGCAAGAGCCCGTGTACACTTTCTCTGAAAAGATCAGTGTTGGGGAAGGAATGGCTACATCATTCCATGGCACACTGGGAAGAGATCCATTTGGAGTGGAACCCCATTCCTCAGTTGCCCAGATGGGTGTGGTTTCTGGAAAAGAGAGCCTAATACTTATTATCATTGATGATAATGATTATAAGCACAGTGTAAGCACCTGAAAGTGTACAAAGCATTTTCACATATATTATCTCTTTAAGCTTCAAAATTATCCCATGAGGTAGGTAAGCATGGGCAGAATATTATTATTGTTGTGCTTTAAGTGAGAGTTTACCATTCACATTAGTCTCTCATACAAAAATTTATACATACATTGTTTTGTGACCCTAGTTGCTCTCCCTATACTGTGACAGCACATTCCTTTCCACCCCAGATTTCCCGTGTCCATTCAACCAGCTCCTGACCCTCTCTGTCTTCTCATCTCGCTCTGGACAGGAACTGCCCATTTAGTCTCATGTATCTACTTGAGCTAAGAAGAACACTCTTCACAAGCACTTTATGTCCCATAGTCCAGTCTAATCTTTGTTTAAAGAGTTGGCCTTGGGAATGGTTTCAGTCTTGGGCTAACAGAGAGTCCGGGGGCCGTGTCTTCCAGGGTCCTTCCATTCTCAGTCAAACCATTAAGTCTGGTCTTTTTACTAGAATTTGAGTTTTGCACCCTACTTTTCTTCTGCTCTGTCAGGGACTCTCTGTTGTCTTCCCTGTCAGGGCAGTCATTGTGGTATTGGGCAGAATTATTGAAAAAGGGAGAAACTGAAGCCCAGAGAGGTGACCTGTCTTGCCCAAAGCTACATAGTTAGCTAGTAATGATTGCTAATAAATGATAAGCAGTGATATCTGATTCCAAAGTCCACTTCATTTCCCCTCTACTGGGCTACTGGGCATCACAGAGTTTCCAGACCAACCAAACTAAACTCATCAAGTTGATTCTTACTCATAGCAACACTATAGACAGAGTAGACCTGCCCCATAGCATTTCCAAGTTGCAGCTAATGGATCCAAACTGTTGACCTTTTGGTGAGCAGCTGAGCTTTTAACCACTGTGCCACCAGGGCTCCACAGGATTTAACAGTCCCCAAATTCAGGTGCTAGGCTCTGGCCAAAAGGAATTTGTATCTTTACTCATTGACTTGTTCACAGTGGGGAGAACAAAAGGGTCTCATCACAGACCTTGATGTGTTTCCCCCTTTCTCCCCTTCCCCTCTGCATCAGAGATATCTCCAGTTCCTGGCAACCCCTCCCCAGCTTAGCATCAGAGGAATTTTTGGTCATCGCAAATGTCAGTCAGTTCAGGACCCATCCTAGGTTCAACTCTGCGTTCTATTTTGATGAGCCGCACCTTACCTCCTTTTCTCTCTGTTTGCCTTACAACAGACATGCCTCTCTTAAAGCTTGAAAACTGTCTTTGATCCTATTTGGCTGACCTTTCTGAAGGTGAGCTACTAAGTGCTAGGCTTACTTGGATTCAATTCCCACTTTATTAATAAAAAAAAAGAACATTTGTATGGTTGGTAGAAAATAATGCTATTGTGCAAAGAGTTGTGAGAATCCACTTTCTGTCCTTTTCCTTTGTCCCCCAGACTGCAGGGCTACTGACTGATTCCAGCCTGTGAACAGCACTGGGCATAAAAGGTAAAGCAAATCTGCTAATGCTACACGAATGATGTTGACTTTGAAATCAACTGCATCCAATTTCTTTCTTTCTAACAATGGCATGTGTGAGGGAAAACGAGCTTTGATTCATTCCCCTGCCTTCTTCTGTTTCTTCTGCTGAACTTGTACTGGGAATGGCAATTCCTCCTAGAAATTCTTTATGCCCTTGACCAATTAAGGATCCAGAAAAGTGTCAAGTTCTGACAGGGCTCAAATTGGTTTTTACTTCAATGAAATAGTGCAGCATAGGAGAAAGATCTCCAAATTGGGAGCCAGGAAAGAGTTCTAGGATGTAGGCCCCACTCTTTGAACTTTTTAAATGCCTCTGTGCCTCAGTTTCTTTATTTGTAAAATAAGGACAGCATATCATGCTAGCAGTTTCTAAATGCCTTCTTAGGACCAGGGCTGGCTGGCTGCAAAAGAATCTCCTGAGGAAGCTGGTTAAACATACAATTTCCTGGGTCCATCTCCAAAGGCTCTATTCTGCAAGAATAGGGTAGAGTATGGTGATCTATATTTTTACTAAGCTCCTTGTGTCTGAAATTCATGAACTACATGATCTCTAAGTTCAAAGTCTTGGTTCCCCAGCCTTTGCCTACCTCCCTGGGAGTTAGTTCACTGTGAGATCTGACTGCTTTCACATCTTCCTCCATTCTATCCCCACCTCCTTCTCTCTTATCTCCATTTTCACACCAAACCTCACCTTCCCCATTCTTGACTGCATCCCCCTCTCATAGCTAGGACACACCTTGCTCTTCCTCCATTCACCACGCCATGCTCTCCTCGCTAAGCATTCACCCTCAAGCTTCTTGAGAGAGCATCCAACTTCCATTCTCTAACAGTAGCGCATCTTCAGACATCAAGGTGCCCAACCCACAGAGCTAACACTGTTCACTTCATGGTCATCCTACCACAGTTCAAGCCACCTTTTTAAATGTCTCATCCTACTTGATCAGCATCCAGAATTTTCTAATAATTAACCACACCCTCCCTAACCTTTGTCAGTCCCAGCTTCCTCTACTCCAGTGTTCTCCTGAATCTCTACCTAATTTTGGTGTCTCTCTCTCCCTCTTCAGCTGGCTTTTCTTCTTCCACCATGCCCCTCCCAATATAGATGCTCCTGTGGGGGGATCTACCTTTGTACCTCTTCATCTCTCCCTTTATTTCACACAATATCTTTAGGTGATCCTACAGGAGCTTCAGTTATCCTCCCTGTACTAATGAGGCGGGGCCCTGGTGGCGCAGTAGTTAAGAGCTTGCCTAGAAACCAAATGTCAGCAATTCGAATCCACCAGCCACTCCTTGGAAACCTTATGGGGCAGTTCTACTCTGTCCTATAGGGTCGCTATGAGCTGGAATCGATTCAACAGCAACAGTACTAATGAGGCAATATAATACAGTCCAAGTTTATGAATCAAAGAGACCTGGGGCTCAAACTCTGGCAAATTTCTTAAGCTCTTCAAGCTTCAGTTTCTTCTCTTTTATAATGGGCACAGTAAGAGTCCAGAGTGAGAATTAAATGAAACAACGCATTGCAAGCATTAAGCCTAGTCCTGGCATATAAAAAGAACTCAATAAGTGTGAGTTATTAGTGATGGCTCCTAGAATTATATCTTTAACCCCAAACTAACCCCTTATGAGATAATATGTGACCAGTTGCCATTGAGTCAATTCCAACTCATGTTAACTCCATGCATGTCAGAGTAGAACTTGCTCTGTAGAGTTTTCAATAGCTTATTTTTCAGTAGATTGCCAGGTCTTTCTTCTGAGGCAGCTCTAGGTGGACTCAAACCTCTAACCTTTCAGTTAACCACTGAATGTGTTAACTATTTGCATCACTCAGGGACTGCAATGTATATGAAAGTATTGCTATACTAGCAAGTCCTTATTCAGCACAAATAATGTGAATCATCATGCTGTTCTTGTTGTTAGGTGCTGTCAATTTATCTCCAACTCATAGCAACCCTATGTACAACAGAACAAAACACTGCCTGGTCCTACACCAGCCTCATAATTGTTACTATGCCTGAGCACATCATTGCAGCCACTGTGTCAGTCCATTTCTTTGAGAGTCTTCCTCTCTTTCGCTGATCCTCTACTTTACCAAGCATAATGTCCTTCACCAGATAATTATTATTATGATCAGAGGTAGGTGTCAATCATCCCATCTCCACCCAGGCAGCCATAAGTCATCCCAGGCCCACATTTCCAACTGCCTGTTAGACATTCCCCAGAGGCATTTCAAACTCAAGATCTCCCAAATACATTTCACTCCTCCTCTTAGGATTTCTTTACTAGTTAACCCACCAAACCAACCCAATCTCCCAAGCAAGGAGAATCAGTCAAATTTTACTTCTTACCTTGGTCACCGAGTTCTCTCAATTCTACCTTTTAAATGCCTTTGACTCTGTCCCCTGTTTATTGTTACTGCTGCTGTCATTCTAGTGTGGCCACTCATCTCTTGCCTGAACTATTGCAGGAACTTATTGGGTAGCCTTCCCGCCTCTAGTCTTGCTCCCTCTGATACATCCTCTACACTATTGCCAGAGCAATATTTCCTAAAATAGAAACGAAAATGTCATTCCCTACTCAACAAGTATGAATGGCTTCCCATGATTCTGGAATAAAATCTAACATGCTTCACCCATCATTCAAGTCCCTTAACAACTAGACCATTCCCAGCTTCCTGTCTCCACTAAATTAAACGAGACAATTAATCCCCAAAAGATTTCATGCACTTATTAAGTCTGTCATTGCTCATGCTGTTTCCCCTCCCTATGGTTCCCTTCCCTCCTCAATGAAATTCTCTCATCCTTAAACAATCAACTCTAAGATCATTAAGTGAAATCCCTGACTCTCCTTTCAGGATGAGAATCCATCTCTCCCTTCTTCATGCCCCCAGGGAACCTTTTCATACCTCTGTCTCAAAACAAAGAATGCGAATTTCAGAACATTTAATTGTGCTCAGGAGTCAGAGCTTACTCAAGGGCAGCTAACAACAAAAACATCTCAAAGCAGAACTTTGTTACACACAAGTTTGTTTAGCACGCTAATGTGTGCTCCTTTTAAGAACAGAAGTTGTGACTTCCTCATTTTAATATGTCCTGTGCCACAGAGAGAGTATCAACTCAATAAAACTCAATCAACTCCAAAAAAAAAAAAAAAAACCTGTTGCCATCAAGTTGATTCTTACTTGTGACAACTCCGTATATTACAGAATAGAACTGCTCCATAGGGCTTCCTTGGCTCTAATCTCTACAGAAGCAGAATCTAGGCCTTTCTTCCGTGGCACAGCTGGGTAGGTTAGAACTGCCAACCCTTAGGTTAGTAGTCAAGCACAAATCATTTGCACCACCCAGGGATCTATCAGTAAATTATATTTAATGAATGACAAATTTGAAAGATCTTTACCCAATATCATGTTACCTATTTCCATACTACATCTCACATACTTTGGACATGTTATCAGGAGGGATCCGTCCCTGGAGAAGGACATCATGCTTAGTAAAGTAGAGGGTCAGCAAAAAACAGGAAGACCCTCAACGAGATGGATTGACACAGTAGCCGCAACAAGGGGCTCAAGGTCAGCAACAATTGTGAGGATGGTGCAGGATAGGGCAGTGTTTTGTTCTTTTATAC
Organism: Trichechus manatus latirostris; assembly: GCF_000243295.1. NCBI lineage: Eukaryota > Metazoa > Chordata > Mammalia > Sirenia > Trichechidae > Trichechus > Trichechus manatus. The sequence continues at coordinate 25,495,733 of NW_004443947.1, read as the reverse complement.
ATAGGGTTGCTATGAGTCAGAACTGACTCGACAGCACCTAACAACACTTCCATGCTTATAAAACCAAACGGCAGAGTTACAAGGTAAAGATACAAAATTCCACCTCCAACCACATTTCCCTCTGAGAGACTGTTAATTCCCTGGAAAGGCCAGCTTGCTCCGGACCATGAAGCTTGGGTTGTCTTTGCACAACAAAAAGATACAGTGATAGAAAAAAATGTTCCTTAGAGTATTGCTATCCCACTTCCTGGCCACTGCCTGCCCCTGGGACCAAGAAAAAGCTGCTGTAAGAATTGCAAGGAAAGAAAAGTGTTATTATTGGCAGAACAATGTCTATTTTTTTTTTTTACTTGTATTAATTGACAGCAAAGTCTTCATCCAAATTTGGGTGCATTTTTGAAATTGTTTTCCACTTTTGACTTCGTCTGGTGATGGGCATAATAGTTCACTTGGGTGCTGAGAAAAAATCCTAAATACTTTAGGGGAGCCCTGGTGGTGCAGTGGTTAAGAGCTCGGCTGTGAACCAAAAGGTCAGCAGTTTGAATCCATCAGCCGCTCTTCGGAAACCCTCTGGGGCAGTTCTACTCTGTCGTATAGGGTCACCATGAGTCGGAATCAACTCAACAGCAATGGGTAGTACTTCAGGAGCAAATATGAAAACCTTCCCTCAGGGAAGCTCTGTTGGAGACAACAACTTCTAGTCCTGAAAAGAAGGCCAGCTGCACACAGGGTAAGGCAAACGGACTTCCAGTCCTAGTAATCCTCCTGACTCCCTGCAAGGCCTCTTGCAACTATTCACCTTCTCTAAGCTTCAGTTTCCCAGTTTTCCACAAATGCCGCCAGTAGCTCATGGACCCAAGTTAAAAATCCCTGAGAGCTAGGTGTGAGCCCTAGCTCTCCTACTTTCCAGCTGTGTTATCTTGGGCAAGTCACTTCACATCTCTAAGCTCCTTCTCCAGGTGGTCACAGAATGGAAGCGAGGCTTTGCCACACTGGGTGGGGCTTGTTTGGATGATGTTTGCGGACCAAACACCCAAGAGTGGAAGAGAGCACTGAGGTAGGAGATCTGTACTTGGAGTCACTTTATGAAACAAACAACCCAAATTGGGAAGCCTTGGCATGGTAAACAAGAACACAGCTTTTTAGGATTTTCAAGCCTAAATTTTCGAGCGGAGCCTTCATAGATTCAGCGCTATGAGGACAAAACAAATGAGAGGAGCGGCAGATTAAAGATATCCATCCGCAGGAATAAAACCAACAATTGAGAGTTCCTCAGAGCCGTCAAAAAGGACTCGGTGAAAAGCCTTCAGCATCTCAGAATTATTCTAATAACGAGTAGAGAATTACTACCATGAGACTTTAAAAGCTTTCATAACCTCCCCGAGTTTGTAATTTTGTCACTCATCAGCTGTTTCCCTGGAATGATTGGCAGTTAAAAAAATCATAAAACCAAAGACTGTCTATATACTTATCAGGGGCAGGGAGGGAGGGAGCTGGGAGCTGGCGGAAGTGGTTGGGTTACACCACTGGACAGACCTAAAAATTAAGGTGTGTGAGTGGGAATAGGGGCAGAACTGTAAAGACTAGAGGAAGCAGGAATCCATCATGATGACTATCATTTATTGGCCAGTAATTATGTAGCAGGCATTTTTCTCATGCATTTTCTCACTTAACAATCCTATGAAATAGGTTATGTTATTATCCTTATTTTATATTTTGAGGAAACTAAGATTTAGAAAAGGATAGAAGTTGCCTGAGATTTAAAAGGGGGAAACACACACACACACACACAAAATGGCAAAGCTGGGATACAACCCTGAGCATTCAGACTCCCCATCTGAGTTCTGTTTACCCCCACCCATGCTGCCCAGAAGGCTATGACAGGGAAGGACTAGAAAGAAAGGATTTGGCATGTTGTTGAGGCAGTAAAATGCAGCCCGAGATATAACCAGCATGGGACTTAAACCCAGGCCACCTGGTTTTATTTAGGAAATGGCATAGTCATGTGGCTCTATTCTCCCTGGCTCCAGAGTCTCTACCCAACAGAGATTGGGTCTTTAGGGAGCAATTTGGGACCATTTCACACATTCCTGCTACCAAACAAGAAATGAAATTAACCCTAGGGGCTAGAAAGAATTCGAGTTCATAAGTACTTGGAGGGGTAACAGTTTTTATTTCTTCAACAGACACCCTTTAATTGGAGAGAGAGAGAATAGAAAAGGGACTTACACAATGTTTTCATGAGAGCTGTTGTTGTTGTCATCATCATTATTGTTTGTTTTTTGTTTTTGAAATATGGTGCCTAACCATTTGAGGCTGTGTAGAGTTCTTTGAGAATCTAATGAAAACCCTGAATTGAAACACATGTGTACACACACACACGTTCATCCACAGACAATCTCCCCCTCAGGAGCTCATGGACACAAGTTTAATATCCCTGAGACCTGGGTGTAAGTCCCAGCATTCCCACTGTGTAGCTTGTGATCTTGGGCAAGTCACTCCACAAGTCATTCCACATCTCTGAGTTCCTTTTCTAGGCAGCTAGAGAGTGGAGAGGAGCTGCTGGGTGGCACAAACCATTAAGTGCTTGACCATTAGCCAAAACGTTGGTGTTTCAAACGCACCCAGAGGTGCCGCAGGAGACAAGCCTAGCAATCTGCTTCTGAAAGTTCCCAGCCTTGAAAACCCTTTGGAGCAATACTATTTTGCACACATCGGGTCACCATGATTTGGCACCAACTCTACAACAATTAACAAAAACAGAGAGTAGAGATGAAGATTTGCCACCCTGAGTAATGATAATTTTAGGTAATAATAATTAACAAGACCCTCTTTAAGGATTTAAACCGGCCCCCAACCATGGACTTCTTGTCATCCCAGAATCACTTGATGAAGTGGGAAAGGAATTGAAGATGTTTAGCTAGGGAAAGAAATACACATAGAAGCATGCGGGCCCTCTGAAATGAGTTGAAAGCATTTTCATGTGATTGAAGAAATTCCCTTATTCTGTAAGAGGTCCCAAGGGGAGGCCAGAGAGAAGCAGCATAAGGATGAAGGTTAGGGAGGTTTCAGAGTTAGACAGACATTGGTTAAATCCAGGTCCACATTGATTCAAGAAATTATACAATCTCCCTGGACCCTAAAATAGAGGCAATAATGGTACCTACCTCAGAATTTGGGAAAAATCAAATGAGATAATGCATGTAAAATGAATAGATGTTAGCTTCTCTAACAACCTCTCTGACCCTCTATCTCTTTACCTGAAGAAATGGGGATAATATCTGTACCTGACTAGAAGGTTGCTATGAGATTCAAATAAGAAAATGCAAGTAGAAATCTTTAGTATAGCACCTAACTGGTAGTTAAGTCCTCAGTAAATGGTAACTATGACTATTGCTATAAATACTTCATTACAAAAACCAACGGGCTCCTTCAATAGGTGAATGAATTAACAAGCTTTGGTACGTTGATACAATGAAATATCATTCATCAATAAAAAGAAATGAACTATCAAGCCACGTACATACAAAAGAAGACATGGAGGAACCTTAAGTGCACGTTGCTAAGTGAAAGAAGACAGTTTGAAAAGGATACATACTGTATGATTTCAACTATGTGACTGGAAAAGGCAAAACTATAAAAAAACAAAAACAAAACCCATTGCTATCGAGTCAATTCCGACTCATAGCGACCCTATTGGACAGAGTAGACCTGCCCTATAGGGTTTTCAAGAATTTAATGTTCGTGGAAGCAGACTGCCACATCTTTCACCCACAGAGCAGCTGGTGGATTCAAACTGCCACCTTTTGGTTAGCAGCCTAGCATTTAACCACTTCACCATCAGGGTTCCTTCATTGTGCCACAAGAGGTACTTTTAAGATAATATCTAAGAGCATGGAATTGTAGCTAGACTTCCTGGATCTGGCACCTGAGAACTGTGGCTGTGGGAAAGTTATGTAAAAAGGATATGAGTATCTGCCAAAGAAGGAGTAAATGCAGTGGCCCATGAAAACAGCTTGGCACTGCTCCAGCACATAACATGTGCTCAATAAACCTTGGTTTCTTTTGTAACAAGTAGATGTTGCACAACAGCCAGCTGGCTTCCGTGTAACAAGCTCTTCTTCACAATGCAGCCTATGGATGTTGCAGCAAATGTTCTCTCTCCCAGGATTTGGTCAAGGATGAGTGAAATAAAAATTGTCAGGGATATTATAGAAGAGGGTATTATGGATTGAATTGTGTCCCCCCAAAAGATATGAGGTTGTAACCCTTTTACTTGTGAATATGACCCTGGTTGGACATAGACTTTTTGGTATGCTAATGAGATCATAGGAGAGTACGGTAGGTCCTAAACCTAATCCCTTCTGAGTGGTTTCTTATAAAGGGAAGTACAGACATGGAGAGACAGACACACGGGGGAAGACGCCATGTGAAGATGGAGGCAGACAAATCTACAAGCCCAGGAGCGTCAAGGATTGCTGGCAGCCACTAGAAACTGAAAGAGACAAAGAAGAACTTTCTCCTAGAGTCAACACGCTGAATTTAGACTTCTAGGCTCCAAAACTGTGAGATGATAATTTTCAATTTTTTAAAGCCACCCACTTTTTTTTTTTTTTTAATATGGCAGCACTAGCAAATTAAGATAGAGGGCAAAACATCACATGACCTCTTGTTCCCTCACAATCTAATGTAAAATTGTTCCAGATTTAATGGAATAAAAATATTTTGAGAATTTACTCCCCACCTTCCATAACCTCTGCTATTCGTTGCCTTCTCTTCTACCAGAAAACAGCTCCCTACTCTTACTCCATCCCATGTGTGATGGTTAAAGTTGTGTGTCAACTTGCCTGGGCCATGATTTTCAGTGTTTATATGTGATCACTCCCGTGATTTAATCTGCTGTGACTAGCCAATCAGTTGAAAGGGAGTTTCCTTGAGGGGTGTGGCCTGCATCGAATATAAGCAGAAATTCTGGCTTTTTGCTTGCTCTGGATCCTGTGGCTGCCTCCTGTTCGTCTGACCTCCAGTTCCTGGGACTTGAGCTATCAGCTTATCTGCCGATCTTGGGATTCATCAATCTTCACAACCTGTGAGCAGAGCCCTGCTCTCTGACCTGCCAATCTTGGGTTCACCAGCCCCTGAAGCTCTGTGAATCAAGAGAAGCCTCGTGGTCTTGCCTGCCAATCTTGGGATTCATTGATATTCACAGCCTGTGAAGAAGAGACCTACTCTCCCACACACCGATCTTGGGTTCGCCAGCCCCTGTGACTACGTGAATTGGGAGAAGCCTCTATCCTAATCCACAGACTTGGGACGTTCCAGCCTCTACAATCGTGTGAGCAGTTTCTTTGATATAAATCTTTCTGTATATATAGTTATACGCTTTACTGGTTTTGCTTCTCTAGAGAACTCAGCCTAAGACACCATGGCAAAGAGGATTTGGATCTTTGGCACCCTGTTTCCCTCAAGTTATCAACTCCTAGTTCATGTTTTCCATCTTCCCACTGTACAGGTTAGTACATGCCACAGCTTCTCAACATCAGATCACACTTGCATTTCATCTTAATTTATGATTTTGCTTCATAACCTCTCCCCTTTCTACTCACTCTTGTCTCTCTCCTCTAATTCTCTCTCACATATCACCCTTCACAGAGTTAAAAAATGGCTGTTTTCTGGCTCTTAAACATACAGAAAGATACTCGTGTTAAAAAGAACAACAAAAGACCAAATAATTTCTTCCTAGAAGATTGAAAAAACTTAAACAAATGTCAATATCAAGTGTAGGGAGGATGTGAGAAAACAAATACTCTGTGGTTGGGAAAATAAATTGCCACAGCCTTTCTGGAGCAAAATTTTGTAATTACTATTAAATTTGAAAGTGCACATTTCTTTCAGCAATTCCACCTCTTGATCACTGCTTCAGCTAGAGAAACACTTGCATAAACAATTAAGAAGGAATACATGCACAAGGATGTTCACTGCAGCATGATTTATGATCAAGAAACTTTGGAACAACCTAAATGCCCTTCAGTAGGCAATGGATAGTGCGTGTATCAATAATCTGGGCTATTGTTGTTTGCTATTGTGGAATTGGCCCCGGACTCATGGCAACCCCATGCACAACAAAATGAAAGACTTCCCAGTCCCATGCCATCCACATGACCAGTTGTGGATCAGATCATTGTGATCCATAGGGTTTTCACTGATTGATGTTTGGAAGTAGATCACAAGACCTTTCTTCTAGTCTGCCTGAGACTGGAAACTGCTGAAACCTGTTCAGCATCATAGCAACATACAAGCCTCCATTGACAGGGGTGGTGGCTGTGCATGAGATGCATTGGCCAGGAATAGAACCTGGTTCTCACTCATGGAAGGCAAGAATTCTACCACTGAACTACACTATACAGCAATTCAACATAATCCTGCAGATCTACATGGACTGGAAAAGAAACTGGTCCAATATACAATGTTAAGTGAATAAAACAAAATGCAGAAGGCTACATACAATATATCGAACCAAATCCATTGCTGTCAAGTTGATTCCGACTCATAGCAACCCTACAGGACAGAGTAGAACTGCCCCATAGGGTTTCCAAGGAGTGGCTGGTGGATTCAAACTGCTGACCTTTTGGTTAGCCGTCCAGCTCTCAACCATTAGGCCACTAGGGCTCCACATACAGTATAAAAACCCGTTGCAGTCAAGTTAATTCCGACTCATAGCAACCCTATAGGACAGAGCAGAACTGCCTCATAGAATTTCCAAGGAGAGCCTAGTAGATTCGAACATACAGTATAATAGTATTAAAAAAATACACAAAACAAAACTATGTATTTCTATATGTGTATACACATGAGAGAATAGAAACAGAACTGGAATGAACATCTTCAGCTGATAACAACGATTATCTCAGGGGAGGTTTTGAGGACAGATTGAGGACAGAAAGTCAACAGGAATTTTATTTTTATCTTCTTTAAACATATCCCTAACAAAAATACAAGGTGCTCTTGTGGTATAGTGGTTAAGCACTGGGCTGCTAATCAGAAAGTCAGAGGTTCAAACCTACCAGCTGTTCTGTGGGAGAAAAAGGTGGTGGTCGGCTTACAGATTACAGCCTTGGAAACCTACAGAGCAGTTCTACTCTGTCCTATAGGGTCACCGTGAGTCAGAACCAACTTGAAGGCAATGTTTTTTTTTTTTTTAAGAAAAATAACTTCATGTAATATTTGTGTGATTTAAAATAAATAATATTTTAAATGAATAGGGTTTGCTTATTACCATTCCTAACTTCAAGTCAGAAGTTGCTAAGGAAGAAGGAAGATTGCAACGGAAGGGGTTAGAAATAAGGCAGAGGAGAGGAAAAGCCAGCACTGCCGCTTACAGCATGTTTCACTTTCATACCATCTTGGAGGAAGATGTGAGATGTGGCCACAGTAGAATCAAAATAGCTGAATCCCAAGACAAGCAAGCAGGAACACTGTACAGATTTTTCCCACGACGGATGACAAAAACATTCATAGAAACACAGCTCTCTTACCACTTAGCTGAGGAAAAGTCACCGATCCACTCATTTTCCACGTGGATGCCTGGGATGTTGACTGGAGAACCAAAGCTTTGGACTCTTTGGAAAAATGAAGGAAACAAGAAAATAAATTTAGGTAAATGCCTGTCTTCCCATTTTGGGGCCCCATTGCCCCCATACTGACTTCTACCATAAAAAAAGAAGAGCTAACGTTTGCTGAGCATTTACGATGTGCCAGTCACTTTTCTACATGATCTACAGGCATTCTCTCATTTAACCCTCAGAGACAGCCTCCAGGATAGGTGTTATTATTCCATTTTACTGATGAGGAAACTGAAGACCAGAAGGATTAGGTAGCTTTCCCAAAGTCACACAGCAGATATGACACAGGATTTGTACCCAGCCAGTGTGAAGCCAGAGCACACACATGAATCACTCCACTCCACTGCCTCTTATATATTATACTATTGCACACATTGATTTTCTTACCCTATGCATGTCTGTTTTCCTCTACTAGACTATAAGCCCCTTTGGGTAACAACTACCATTTGAGTGCTTATTAATATGCCAGGTACTCATCTAAGTCCTTTATACACTTCGATGTTACATAACCCAACAACACACCCTGGGAAAAATTTGAGGTTAGAGATCCACCGTAAAAAATGGGAGAATTGGGAGTCAAGTCCAACAGTCCTATCCAGAACCTCCAAGGATATGAATTGTATCTTCTTTTTCTGGTGTCCTCTGCCCCTCGAGTCTGGTAAATACTTAAAACTAGGCCTGACTGATGGATGAATGGACAAATAAATGAAAGAATTCTCCTCCACTATAAAAAGCCAATGAGTCAAGTGAGTACACCCCTCACTTGAGTGTACTCAACTGAGTACACTCACCCCTCAGGAGTTTCAACAAAGGAGATTGGTGTGTTTGGAACTAGCATGAGACAGCTAAGTGCCACCTAGCCTAGAGTGTAAAGACAAATATTCTAGAAATGTGTTACCATGGAGAATTGCATGAATCAGGAAGGTCTCTCTCTCTCACTCCTGTCTCTCTCTCGCATGTAGCACCAGTTAGAGCCAACACTAGGGCACTTGGTTCATGGCAGGTCACTGACTTAGAGCTGACAGAACCACAAGGAATGAAATGAATCACAAAGAATGCTGCCCTGATGTCAGTTTGTCCCAGGTGGGCTTCATGGACACAAGAAACCCAAAGGTCATCTGTAGTTATCTGATTCAACAACACTTTTATTTAGTGTTTCCTTCTCCTCAGTCCAAGGGTGAGGAAAGAAAAAGAAAAAGCAAGCATCCGCACACTTTTGGATGTGTGTGAGGCAGTCTTTCCAGAAGTTGCCTCAGTGCTTCTCTGAGAGTCACTGAAGAGAAGGAAAATTTCTGATTCTGGAAGAGGGAAAAAAAACTGCTTTGATAAAAAGCAACTGGAAAAATGACAGTGTTTGTGCTGGGTGGTGGGGTTCTGGGCTATTTATATAGTTATCTTTCTGCTTTTCTATATATTTCAGGCTTTCTTTGAGGAAGAAGAAAGCAGGGAAAAACTATGAATGCATTTTAAGATGATTATTTGAAAGGCAAAAGGGATGATAGATAGACAGACAGACAGATAGATAGATAGATAGATAACTAGGTAGGTAGGGAGAGAGGGAGGGAGATAGATAGTGTCATGGATTGAATTGTGTCCCCTGAAAATATATGTATCAGTTTGGCTAGGCCATCATTGCCAGTATTGTGTGATCGTCCACCATTTTGTCATCTGATGTGATTTTCCTGTGTGTTGTAAATCCTATTACTATGATGTTAATGATATGGATTATTGGCAGTTATGTTGATGAGATCTACAAGATTAGATTGTGTCTTAAGCCAATCTCTTTTGAGATATAAAAGAGAAAAGTGAACAGAGAGACATGTGGACCTCATACCACCAAGAAACAAGAGGCAGGAAAATAGTGCATCCTTTGGACCTGGGATCCCTGTGCTGAGAAACTCTTCAACCAGGGGAAGATTGTTGACAAGGATCTTTCCCCAGAGCTGACAGAGAGAGAAAGCCTTCCCCTGGAGCTGACACACTGAATTTGGACTTGTAGCCTACTAGACTGTGAGAGAATAAATTTCTCTTTGTTGAAGTCATCCACTTGTGGTATTTCTGTTATAGCAGCACTATACAGATACAATTCATATGATTAAGAAAGACAGACAGACAGATAGATAGATAGACAGATAGGTTTAGGGTTCATGGATTTTAAATGACTACTCAGACTATAATAGAATTATCAAAATCAATATTGTAAAGGTATTCGAATTATTCTGGCCTTTACTGAGGCAGATAAAACTACTAAGAAGGCTTTCAAGCTCTCTCATGATTGCTTTTTAATATTCTTACCTAGGAATCAGAGGTTGAAACATGGTGGGAGCATGGATCAGACCCTCTATGCTATGGAGCTAGTAACTCAGAAAGTGCTACAAGTCCAAGATCAAGAAGAGTTCAGAAAAAAAAAAGAAGAAATGAGAAAAAGAAACAAGGATAAAATCAGTTCCCCTTAAATGGATATCTTAAGATGTCTAGAGCCCTTTCCTCAACTAATGCTAGTGCCCAGGCAGACAGAATCCCTGGCAGGGTGGATCTGGAGTCTGACCCAGAATGACCTTTCCTGGTTCTTCAATAAGCATCTCCTGCAAAACTCCTGGGACGCCAACTGGAGAACTAAAAATGCTGACTTGTAAAAAGGATAAATAAAAACACTAAAAAAAAAAAAGAAAGAAACCATAAAACAAAGGGAAGGAACAGTTTAGTGAAACCACATCCTTATTGACACACACACACACACACACAAGGACCCAAGAGCAAGTCGCTGGCTGCCCGATTCAGTGGAAGAACTCTGTTCCCAAGGACCAGAAGGGAAAGAAGGGCCAATTGAATACTATACCTGTGGTGAGGATGGGACCTTCTGTGGGAGGCTTAGAGGTCAGGAGATCTTCGGCTGCCTCTGGAAGGGAGCTCAGTGTTGTCTGAGGGCAGTGGGTTGCAGTTGTTGTGAGAATAGGGGTGGTTGTCGTCTGAAGTGATGTTCCAGTTGTGAGGTCAGGTGTAGTTGGAAGTGCAGCTGCCGTTGTCATCATCCCAGTGGTTGTGGTTAGGTAAGGAATTGTTGTTGGATGTGTGGTTGTTGTTGGACTTGTGGTTGTTGTTGGACTTGTGGTTGTAGTTGGAGGCGTGGTTGGTGGAGCTGTAACAAATGGAAGATCTGTCTGGTACCAAGTAAAGATGGAGTAAAAGGGAAACAGACACAGATACATCTGGGCTCCTTCCATTTCTCTCCATCTTTGTTGTCCTCACGTGGTCCATTGGCCTGGACTCACTTGGTCCATTGGCTTGGCTTACTGTAATGCCTACTACAACTGGTTTCTTGCCATCGCTCTTGTCCCTTCCAATCTGGTCTTCACAGATTAGCTAGAGTTACTTTTAAATTACAAATTAATTATGTCGATGCCCTGCTTAAAACTTTTTCCCAGATCCTCCTGCCCTTAAGATAAAGAGCTAAGCACATGACCTTGGCCAGCAAGGCTCCATTGGATCTGGACCTGCTTTTCATCCCAATCTCATGTCTCCAGCCTCCTCTTCTCCCTTTTCCCATCCTGCTGGGCTTCAGTTCTTTGAACACATCAGTGAACTACCAGCCATAGGCATTTCGTTCCTGCTACTTACTATTTTTGTTTTTCACTAGGCTGACTCCTACTTAAACCTTCATGTCTTCACTAAAAGATCACTTCTTCTGCAGGGAGGATGTCCAATTAGTCTTCCTGGTTATGCATGCTCATATTTTATCTTCACAGCACTTACTGTGTTTCACTAACTGCACATTTATTTGCATGACTATTGCTTAATGCCTGCTTCTTCCACTAGACTCTAAGCATCAAGAAGGAAAATCTGGTATCTATTTTGTTCACTAGCCCTGGTGGTGCAGTGGTTAACACTTGGCTGCTAACTGAAAGGTTGGCGATTCAAACCCACCAGTCGCTCCACAGGAGGAAGATGTGGCAGTCTGATTCCATAAAGATTTCAGCCTTGGAAACCCTATGGGGCAGTTCTGCTCTGTCCTATAGGGTCGCTAAGAGTTGAAATCGACTTGATGGGAAGCAGCGGATTTGGTTTTGGGTTTTATTTTGTTCTCTACTACAAGTGCAGTACCTATCACAGTGTCTGCCATATAGTTGTTGGTGTTAGTCGTCGTCAAGTCGGCTCTGACTCATGGCGACCCTCTGTACAGTGAAACCTGTAGAACCAGAACTTAATGGATTGCTGTATTTTTCCATATCTCACTCTCACAAGTTTCCCACCTTTGACAGGATACAGCCTTACCACTTTTCTATTGCTCGTTTTAGTGGAAAATATTTTAATTTTCTTTCTCTGACAGGTTCTGCCTTACACAGGTTCTAGCTTTTGCAGGCTTTACCATAAAACAGAACAAATGATGCCTGACCCTGTGCCATCTTCATGATTGTTGGTAAGTATATAATGTTCTATTGAGATCCATAGGGTTTTCATTGGCTAGTTTGATCACCAGCCTTTTCTTTCTAGCCTGTCTTAGTCTGGAAGCTCTGCTGAAGCCTATCCTCCATCGGTGACCCTGCTGGTATTTGAAATACTGGTGGCATCGCTTCCAGCATCATAGCAACAGGTAAGCCACCACAGTATAACAAAATGACAGACAGGTGGTGGCTGGCATATAGCAGTGGCTCAAAAAATATTGCATGAGTGAGTAAATGAATGACTGACTACATCAAAAGTGAGCCCAAAATATACAACATAGGTAAGAAAGTAGTCTCTTTCAGATACTAAAGATTGGTTTGTGCCAATACCACTCACCCTTTAAACATTTGACTTTGGGTTTATTAGCCACAGTTTATTCTACAGATCTTATCCTCTCTTATTTATGCCAAATTTCCACTAACTCTAATGGACCAGAAAGGCACCATTTATTTCAAGTGAACTTAGAAATGACCTCATAGATATTAAGGTCAACACATTTTATAAAATAATAACTGATTCTACTAGACTTGAAAAAAGAAGACTTGGATTGGACTCATTTAACTTCAATAAACATCATTTTAGTCTTCTGCAGAATAGAAATAATACCCCCATCACACAAAGTTGCTTTGGAGAACAATGTACTAATATATGTGAAAGTTCTTTAATTAGATGCATCCACATCATTTGTTCTCAAATTTTAGGGTGTATTAGAATTGCCTGGGAAGCTTGTCAAGCATATAGATAACCAGACCCTACCTAAAGAGATGCCTGTTCTATTAGGAAAAGAGCCCAAGGATCCTCCAGATGATGTCGATACAGGTAGTACACAGAGCCCACTTTGAGAAGTTCTGTTCCAGTATTGTTAGTGTTGGTGGTTCGGTGGTAGAATTCTTGACTGCCATGCTGGAGACCTGGGTTAAATTCTCATCAAATGCACCTTACATACAGCCATACCTATCTGTCAGTGGAGCCTTGCGTGTTGCTATGATGCTAAACAGGTTTCTGTGGAGCTTCCAGACTAAGACAGACTAGGAGGAAAATCCTGGCTATCTACTTCCAAAAATCAACAATCAAAACCTTATGGATCACAATGGTCAGATCTGCAACCCATCACAGGGATGGTGCAGAACTGGGCAGTGTTTTGTTCCATTGTGCATGGGGTCACCATGAATTGGTGGCTGACTCAACAGCAGCTAACAATTGTTAGCATAATTCAAAACCATAGGCTGCACCCCATGCAGCTCAAATCTTAAGAGTTCCAGCCATATTCCAAATTTCATCAAGAGCAACTGAGAGTCACAGAAGGAAAGAACACCTAAAAATGCTATGACTGTCTCCAAACCCCATTCCCCTTGTCCCTCTTCCAGAGACCACAAACAATTCATTGGCTTATGGTCTGAAGCTGGCCCATGGACACATTTTATTTAGTTAACATGGCACTTTTAAAACTTTTTTGAAATCTTTGCCAACATGCAACAATCAGTGTAGTTCATATAAAAATTGGAAAATTTGAAAACATTGGGGCCAAATTTCTGCCAAGCAATGATCCACTAGAAAAGCAGAAGCTGCTCTCTTCAGATGGACTCTGCAATTGACTGGTCCCCGCCCCTGCCTCCTCACTGTAACATTTCTGTGACCTTCTCAGTCCCCATGGGCATTTGCGTTTTCCCGCCAGATCCATATCATGGCTCCTGTAGTCATAGCCACACATTTCAGATGTAACCTTCTTCCCACTCACTGCGTAGGCAACCATAGCCCCTTCACCACTGCAGGTTCCATGAACCCCCTGAATCTATCTGTCCACAGACATGTATTCCTTCACGCACTCACCTCTCATCAGCTGCAGGCGAATGTTCTTCTTCACATCGTTGAACCAGCCAGGCACCTCTATGCGGCAGCAGTACACACCGCTGTCACCTTTGTTGGTGTTTGAGATGGTCAAGGAAAGATCACCTCTCTGGATATTCTCTGAAAGTCTATACTTCACTGACCTCGAGAGCACCTTCGTTCCATCGGTATAGAGAAGCACCTGATTGCACTTGGACTTGGGACACTGGCCTCTGCCCCAGCACATGCTGTTGCTGCCTGGATGCCACGATGAGTACATACAGGGCAATGTCACTGACTGACCCAAGAATGCCGTCACGACAATCTCTGATGTGGCTGGTGCTGTGAGAAAAGATGAGAAAACCAGGTTGAGCAGTACTAAAATCTTCCAAATGCCATACAGTGATGGTGCAAATAGGTGCTTCCAGGAAGAAGAAGTGAGTTGATAGCGAATATATTTCTTTAGCATAAATTCTGCTGTGCCGTTTAATGCTGCTGTGCTCCTAACCTCACCTACTTTCATCCCGCAGTTGGAGCCAGTTGATCTGTCTCAATCTTAGTCTCCACGGTAAGACCTTTTTGCCGATTTTAACACTCTGATCTTGAGTACCATTCAAAAAAACATTTTTTAAATCTCTCCAACGAATAAACCTGACCCAGTAACTCAGTTCCATTAACTCATATAAACACCAGGTCCAAAAACAGCACTCTACCCAATGTATCTCAATGAGCAGTGACTACATACTACTGAATTGAATGCCTCAAATATCTTCCAATGCCTCCCTCGGTCTTCCAACTCAGAGGGTGCTATAGCAGGAAGAGAGACTGTTAAACTATATGTCATTACCCTTCCTTCCTTTTCAGAACTGGAAGTGGAAATTAATTGCTCTGGACCAGAATATGAAGTTAGGCAGAGTTCATTGATTTTTTTTAAGTGTTAGAATTGGAAGGGACCAAAAAAATTATCTAGAATGGCAGTTGTGACATACAAAAGGCTGGGGACTTTGGCTTACCAAATTTGTTATGTGGATGGAATGTTTCACCATTCCCCAAATGAAGTATCATGTTTCCCAACCCTAGCTGCTCATCAGCATGACCTGGAGAGTTTGTTAAAACTACATATTTTATTGTCCAAGTCTGAGTCAGAATTTCTGAGGCCGAAGCCCATGGATCTGTACATTAACCAAGTTTTCCAGGTCATTCTGATGCAGATGACTATTTACTCAGTGTTTGAGAACCACTGGACATGCGCTTCTAAGATAACTTACATCTGTAACAATTTGTGAAATATTTCCACTGCTGCAAATATTAAGCCCACTGGTTTACTTGAGCATCAGCAATTTTTCTAAAACAAAGCAAAACAAAATGCTGCTGAAGTGAAAGCCAGACAGATCATCAGGATCACATCCTTCTCCCTCTTGGGTATCTGGGTCTATGTTCATAGTTTCCTCTAAAGTACTCTTCTGTGGGACTGTCCAGTCACTAACTTTGCTGACCCAGTGGCAAGTTGTATAAGACTTGGGCAGCAATGCCCTGTTCCTCCCTAGCCTAGTTGTCAAGAATACCCAGATGTCCCTCTCCAGGAGAAGATGAGCATGGAATCCTAAGAGTTGCCCATGGAGCGGATGGAATGAAGTGCTTTACACTGTTAGCTCTTGCAATGAAAGGGCATTCCAAATTCAGACCAGCCTGGAACCCTGCCTGAGTCAAGTCTCTTCCTAAATGCTGTGGCACATCATTTTGCCTGCCATGAAACCAGGAAAAGAAAGAAATCTACTGTTAATAATCCTCAGCTATGTTAACAACATATAACACACACACCTAAAACTACTAACTTCTAAAATATGAGCTTGTTCCTACTAATAACTGGTAAATTAATTTTTTAAAAAAATGCAAGAATTATTTCCACTGGAGATGCAACAATTTGCTTTCCTAAGTATGATAGCACAAAGGGAGGCATCCTACTACTCAGTAAGAAAAGACTCAATAGAAAAACTGGCAAAGGAAATAACAGGCAATTCTCAGATGAGGAAATATGAGCGGCCATTAAATTTCACTGGAAAAAATTAAGAAATAATATCAAGTGTCTGCTAGGACATGAATAAACAAGGACTCTCAGGCACTGTTGGCAGGCATCTAGGAAATGACTTAGCCCGGTGGGGTCAGTTGGATTGAAATGGGAGTGTGAATTAGTGCAGCCACACCATGGGGGCAATTGGGCAGTTTCTATTAACACTCAATGTGCATATCTGCTAGGCAGGCCCTAGCAATTTCACTTTTTCCCTAGAAAAACACAAGTGCACAAGAAGACATATTTGCAAATGTTTATTGCAGCCTTCATACATATATGAATTTTTTTTTCCAGTTGCTGTTGAGTCAGTTTCAACTCATGGCAACCCCACATGTGTCAGAATAGAACTGTGCTCCATAGGGTTTTCAAATGGCTGGTTTTTCAGTAGATCACCAGGGCTTTCTTCCAAGGCATCTCTGGGTGTATTTGAACTTCCAACCTTTTGTTAGCAGTGATCACATTAACCATTTGCACTACCCAGGAACTCTGACATATGTGAATAGAATAGTGCAAATTTCCATCCTTGGGAAGGTTAAACCATGGCATACTCATTTCATGGAATTCTATGTAGATGATGAGTAGAATTAGATAGAGCTCTATGAATTCACATGAAAATCACCAAGTCGTTAACGTATGAAAAGGGCAAATTTCAAAACAACACATAAATATTAAACCAATTTGTCAAATACAAAAATTAAAGAGTAGGCATTTTTTGTGGTTACAGATGTATGAGAGTAAATGCATAGAGGGACGTCTGGTAGGAGATATACCAAACTCATGTGGCAGTTACTTCTCTGACCAGAGGAATGGGACTGGGGCTGGGGTAGTAGTCAAAAGGAAATTTAATTTTATAGTATTTTTATTTCTTCACAAAGAATATTTCTGTATTACTCATGTGATTAAAAAATAATTTTACAAAAAAGGAAGCAGGCAGCTTGGTGTAGGAAAAAACCACCTATTAGGCTTACACTGTAAACTTTGTTCTGCCATTTACTGCTTCTGTGTTCTTGGGCGAAAAGCCACAATAATCTTGACCTCATTGTCATCATAAGGCAAAAGGGATAATACTTGCCTCAGAAATAGTTCTAAAGTTTATATAAGCTAAGGAATCAAATGCCACAAAATCAAGTATTAGTATAAGTAACCAGGCACTTCAGAGTTTAGAAATAAGATCAGAAGCTATTCCTTCCAGCTGCAAAAGTGACCCAGAATAAAGAAATCAGTGGTCTCAAATCAGTTCCCCCTTTGGGGAATCACTGGAGGTGTTGGGTGCAACCTAAGTTCTGGTGCTAGTCTGGTTTCTTCTCCAGCTGGTGACCTTAAGCAAGGCCCTTCCTCAATCTGGGTCTCAGTTTCACATCTAAAAGAGAAGGGCTTGATTAGCATCGCTTAAGAGTCTGTCCAGCTCAGATCCTCAGTCATTCTGAGCAGTCTAAGAATTCTAAACTGGCCATTTTAGAAAAGGCACATAGACAAACACACATACACAACATAAATAAATAAAATAATAAAATTAGTTGGCCAGATGCTACCACCTCCTTCAAGCAAGGTAAAAGAAGCACACTCAATCAATCAGTGTCCAGCCAATAGCACAAAATGTGGACATTCCCTGGCAACTTTCAACATAAAAAAACTCTCCATATCATCTTCCTAGGGCAAGATAAAGACCAGTAAAAAACAGTGATAAAGACCAAACTGTAGTTTTCTTACACATCACCTCTCAAAAAATGACGCCAAACTCAAAATGGCTTTCATTCAGTCAACAAGGACACACTGTATACTAAGCATGAACTAGGTGCTGGAATACAAAGTACATCTGCCCTCCTGGAGTCTACAGAGCACTTGGGGAGACGGACAGTTATGTAAGCAATGACCACAGAGTCACAAGTTCTCTGGTGAATGAACTCCAGGGGCTACAGGAGCTCCCAGACCAGGCTGGGGCTGTGGGGTGGTCAGGAAAAGCCTGAGTTAAGTGGAGACGTGAGGATGCATAGTGTTAGAGAGGAAAGAAAGGCCGAAGAACATCGTGACAGGATTTGAGGGGTAGATGGGGTATGTTACATTTGATTTCACTGAATTGCAGGTGTTTTCTCAAGCAGAACATTTGAAACATTTATAAGTAAAGAATCATGGACTTTTAAAACTACAAGGAACATTACATATTGCTTGACTGCTAACCAGAAGTTCAGCAGTTCAAATCCACCAGCTGCTCCTTGGAAACACTACAGGGCAGTTCTACTCTGTCCTATAGGGTTGCTATGAATCGGAATTGACTCGATGGCAACAGGTAGTCCTAGATTATTAAACCTTATCTCATCCCAACTTCCAACAGTACAGAACAAAAACAATTTAGACACATTCCTAAGGTCAACGGTTAATGACCAAGATGTGAATGCAACTCAGCCCAAAGCACTGTCCTCTTTACTACATGGATGCCCAAGAGCTTAACTGATCAAAACCAAGTGTGTATATTTGTGTCATCCAAAACCTGAAACCGAAATGCAGGAAGGAAATCTCACCTTGAGGAGAATGAAGAACACCAAAGACACGAGGGAAAGATTAGTCCAAAAGACCAATGGACCACAACTACCACAGCCTCCACCAGACTGAGTCCCGCAGAACTAGATGGTTCCCAGCTACCACCACTAACTGCTCTGACAGGGATCACAATAGAGGGTCCTGAACAGAGCTAGAGAAAAATGTAGAACAAAATTCTAACTCACAAAAAAAGACCAGACTTACTGGTCTGACAAAGACTGGAGAAACCCCTAGAGTATGGCCCCCAGACACCTTTTTATCTCAGTAATGAAGTCACTCCTGAAGTTTGCCCTTCAGCCAAAGATTAGATAGGCCCATAAAAGAAAACTAGACTAAATGAGCACACTAGCCCAGGGGCAAGGATGAGAAGGCAGGAGGGAATAAGAAAGCTGGTAACAGGGAACCCAAGGTCAAGAAGGGGAGAGTATTGACATGTTGAGGGGTTGGTAACCAATGTCACAAAACAATATGTGTACTAATTGTTTAATGAGAAGCTAGTTTGCTCTGTAAACCTTCATCTAAAGTACAATAATAAATAAATAAAAATAAAAAATAAATTTGTAAATCCAGAAAAAAAAAGATATCTCACCTTGAAGCTATATCCCCAACAGAACAGAACAACAAACAAAAGCTCCTTAAAATAAAGAGAATAAGAATTATAATAGGGGTAATTTTGAGAACAAATTCCTCAGATTCAGACTGCAAAGGAAATTTCTTTCCCCCATTTCATTTTACTCTTTATTTTTATGTCTATTCTTAAATTGCCATTTTTGATATGAGCACAAATTATCCCCACCTTAAAACCAGTCTCTAGATAACCCACTGTGCACAAAAGGCAGGGGAGAGACCCTCCAAAGAAGAAAACCTGGGAGATGGATGAAAGGGGAGGGCTAAAGAGCCAGAGATGTAGACATGGAGTGGGCTTCAGCTTTACTGAACCCAAATCAGTATGTGAGAATCTGTCACAGGGTAACAAGCCCCCAGAGACACCTATATGGAAGGCTCCAGAACACTTACTCAGATAAAGCTGTCCGAACTCAATCACCAGCCAGAGAACGACAGGCCCTTTGGACATTTTGACTGTTGACAGGCCCCAGGAATCTGTCTATCTGTCCAAAGTCCATTTCTTATACCCTGTTAATGCTGACAGGGCGGGGGACTGTAGTTTCATTTCTCTTTTTGCCCCATAACCTTCCCTTTCCTCCCTCCTGAATGGCCTCCCTCAGTTTGCAATGTAAGATAAAATGTGCTGAGTACTTTTCTCGTGGTCACTCGTGTGTGTGAATGTGTGGTATGATGGTGTGGGCAGACGTGTACCTCTCCGCTCACCCACAGAGGGGTTGCCTATGTGTGCATGAGCATCCGCAGGTGTGTACATGTGTATGTGCACATGTAAGCTGCAGGTATCTGGACAGCTCTGCAGCTTGTGATGAAATGCAATTAACTGTCCAGCTGTCCACACTGGCATTTGTTTACACGTGGACTCCTCATGGGAGCCAAAGGAAAGTTAGACCAGAATTTGGATCCACTCCCATTCTGGGTTCTTCCTAGATCTGACCCTTGGTCCTGTTGCTCAGATAATGGAGTAAGAAAAGCAGGGCTGCAATCAACAGCCACATAAGCCAAAAACACCATTAGAGTTTATTGGGCAGGTAAAGAAGAGGTTTTGTAAAGGAAGCATATTGTGGTTTTTAGTACAAGTTCAAGGACAGGCTCAGGCATCAAACAGGCCCAAGTTCATCACTTGTTAGTGAAGCTACTTGATGGCAAAGAGCACAAAAGGTAATGCATGAGCCATATTACAGGACTTGAACTAGATAATATGCATGGCCCTTCTAAACTCTATAGATTAAATGATATACCCAGCATCACAGAACAAGTTACAGGAGGAATCAAATCAGTGCTCACTGACCAGATGTGTTTCTTAAAGCAGAAACTTATCATCATCATTATTTATTGACTGCTTAATTATATGCCAGGCACTGTACTAAATGATTTAGATGTATTATTTAGTACTCATAATCCTAGGAAATATATATTATTTTTCCCATTTAACAGATGTGGAAACTGAGGTATACGGCGATTAAGTAAATTACTCAAGACCCACAGCTAAAGCATGGTAGAACCAGGACTGAAATCTAGGACTTTATGATTCTTAAGCCCTTGCTCGTAATCATTACACTCTCCTTTGAGCTGTGACCTGTAGGGTAATTCAGCCATAAGACCAAGCCTATCTGTGGTTAGCCCCTATCTAGCCCCAGAGAAGGAATTTGAGGATACATACATGTTCCAGATTTAAAAAAAAAAAAAAAATCTTACTTGATTGAAATCAGCCAAACAATCCTCAAACATTCACCATTGCTCACAGTGACAGTCTCTGTGAAAATACAAATATCGGGTGAGGCTCTGAGCTTAGAGAAGCCAAGCAAAGCATGGGGTGGGAGAGAAACTCAGAGATGAAAGTAAAGGGATTCAGAGACAGTCTTTCCACTGAATGTACATGGACCTGTGGGATCCTTCTTCTACCCCATCCTCAGGAGACTGACAGATTTAATCCTTGGACAAACTCAATGGCCCCAATAAAAAACTTATAGATACTGATATTAATGTCCCCAAGCAATACCACCCATCACCATTTAGGAAAGCCACCAGTGATGAGCCTCTACCACATACCCAGAACTTCTAATTCGTTTTTAGTGTGTCATTATCAAATATAAATGGACAGTCCAAAAATAAACCCACACATCTATGGTCAACTGATTTTTTCACAAGAGTGCTAAGTCCATTCGATAGGGGAAAGAAGAGTCTCTTCAATAAATGGTGCTGGGAAAACTGGTTTTCCACATGCAGATAAATGAAACAGAATCCATGTCTCATACCATACACAAAAACAAATTCAAAATAAATTAAGGACCTAAATGTGCAACCTAAAACCATAAAACTCTTAGAAGAACAAGTAGGGGCAATACTGTCAAGCCTAGCTTTCAACAATGGTTTATCTAATACAATAACAAAAGCACAAACAGCAAAAGACAAAATAAATAAATGGGACCTCATAAAAATTTAAAACTTGTTCGTTGAAAGACTACAAAAAAAAAGTGAAAAGATAAGCTGCCAAATGGGAGAATATCTTCAGAAACCATATATCCAACAAGAATCTAATAACCAAAATATATATAAAACTTCGACAACTTAACAACAAAAAGACAAATAACCCAATCAGAAAATGGGCAAAGGGCTTGAATATACATTTCACCAAAGAGGACATTCAAATGGCCACCAAATACATGAAAAGATGTTCAGCATCATTAGCCATCAGAGAGATGCACATCAAAACCACAATGAGATACCACCTTGCTCCCACTAAGATGTCTAAGATCAAAAAAATAAAAACAACAACAAAAAACAGAAAATAACAAATGTTGGCGAGGATGTGGTAAAATTCGAACACTTATCCATTGCTGGTGAGAATGCAAAATGGTACAGCCATTGTGGAAAACAGTGTGGCAGTTCCTCAAAAAACTAAAAATAGAACTACCATGGGACCCAGCAATTCAACTACTAGGTATATACCCAAAAGTCTTGAAAACAGAGACTCAAAAAGAAACTTGTACACCAATGGTCATTGTAGCACTATTCACAATAGCTAAAACATGGAAACAATCTAAATGTCCATTAACAGATGAATGGATAGACAAATGTGGTACATACATCCAATGGAATACTATTCAGCCGGTAGCAGAAATGAAATCTTGATACATGCTACAGTATGGACGGAGCTTGAAGACATTAGGTGGAGAGAAATAAGCCAGTCACAAAAGGACAAATATTGTATGACCTCACTTAAACAAAAAGACGAGAAAAGGCCAAAGTATAGAACCAAAGCTTATTAGTGGTTACCAGGGGTGGGAGGGAGAGGGGAAAGGGTGACTAACAGTGATGGAAAAATTATATTGATTAAGGGTAGGGATGCACAGCCACTTATTGTAATTGCTGACAGTAAGTTGTACACCTGTAAAAAGTTGAATTGGTAAAAGTTGTGTGATAGATATATTTACAACAATGACAAAAAAAAACACAAAAAACAAAGAGTAGTTGCTGAGGCTGCTTATGTATAACCAAACACCTCATGGGATTTGGTTTCTTGGTTTGGAGATTTGAGGTCATGGTTTCATGGGATATCCCAGTTAATTGGCATAATAACGTCTTTAGTGCTTCTGTTCTACCTCCTAGTTCACTGCGTAGTGCCTGGGTCCTTAAAAGCTTGCAAGAGGCCATCCAAGGCACAACAATTGGTCTCTATTCACCTGGAGCAACAGAGGAAGAAGAGTCAGGAACAGGAGGAGGATATGGAACGTGTGGATAATCGCCTCCATGAACAACTGCCTCCTTTGCCATGAGACCGGAAGAACTAGATGGTGCCTGGCTACCATTACTGAACATTTCAATCAAAGATTCCCTAGAAGAATCCTGATCAAAAGCGAGAAAATGCGGAACAGAATTTCAAATTTTAATGGACTGTAGACTTTCTGGAGCCATGGAGGTTGGATGAATCCCTGAAACTATTACCTGAGATAATCTTTAAACCTTAAACCGAAAATATCCTCTGAAGTCATCTTAAAACCAAGCAATAGTTTAGCATAACTAATAAAAAGTTTTGCCTTGAACATTATGCTCTTTTAAGTATTATCTACATTGGGTCAAACTGGCAACAGTAACTTGAAAGATTAAATTAGGAACCTTAGGAGGCAGTTTGTTTATGTTCAGAGGGAGGAGCAACTTGAAGAATGTAATCAAAGTCTTTAAATTATATATGTAGAAACTGATAGACTGGTGTATGTTTTGATGTGTATATTCTCAACAACAACAACAAAATTAATAAAATGTAGAAAGAAGAAAATATATATAAATGGGCAACCAAGGATCACCAGACACCTGAGGAAAGTCTTCAACATAAAAAAGAGACCAAATGAGTCAGAAAAAAGAAAGAAAAAGAAACCTAGGGGAAAAACGTAGACAACAGACAGAGCAGAAGAAAACTTAAAAAAAAAAAAAAAAAAAGCTCATATTCTCCAAGAAAGGAAAGATTTTACATCTATGAGAAAAAAGAGAGAAGGCGAAATCCCAGAACAAGAAAGAGCTCTTGGAAATCAAAAAATATAACACCCACCACAAAATCATAGGGAAGGTTTGAAAAATAAAGTTAAGGAAATTTCCTGTAAAGTATAACAAAAAACCAAATAGACGGAAGACAGGACAGAAAAGATAATAGAAAACTCAACCTATAAAATTCAAATGATTAGGAGTGTTCCAGAACATTAAAATAGAAAACAGAGGGAGGAAATTATTAAAGAAATAATAAAATTCTCATGGAGGTGGTGCCAAGATGGTGGAGTAGTCAGATGCTTCCTGTGGTCCCTCTTACAACAAAGACCAGAAAAAACAAGGGAGTCAATTATATATGACAATTTAGGAACATCAAAGGCAAAGTTGAGGAATTGGATTGAGTGGCAGGGGGAGGGAGCCACGGTTTGGAAGCAGCCAGGAGTCGTCAGACCTGACCAGGCAGGAGCCAGCACCCTTCAGACCGGATAGGCAAGGTTAGGCAAGCAGTGGCACTCAGGAGGATTTTCCACATCAAGAGAGACCAAGCAACAGAGAGTCTACTTGGGCTTCCAGAACCAGTGAAAAGTGGTGCTCAATCGGCAAAAGATAAGTACATGTGTCTGACCTACCATGCGGATCAAAACACACCCCTTTGGGAAAAACCTCTCTCCCATTTACCTGTCCACGTCCTCGCTCTGCACCAGGTCCCAGGCTGACTTCAGAGGTCACTGAGTCCCCGGAACCAGAAGTAGGACCCGCCATGTACCCTGAGCCATTCTCCTGGCCTTGGAGAGGGAACAAATTAACAAACAGGCAAAAATAATCTGCCAGCTCCCCTAAGCTAGGAACTTACGGCAGGCACAGCTCCTTTGCCTAGGCACAGGCATACGGGGTCCATGGACTTTGAATGCCTTTCACCCCTGCATAGACTTGTGTGGGCCCATTTCGACAGCGTAGGCCCTCATTAGCACAGTACAACAGGGTATATACGTGAAGTCTCACTTCAACTGTATCAGCTATATGGTGGAGTGGCAGGTTCATTACATTTGACACTGCTCTGACATTAAGCAGGGTCCTCACCTACTCACATGAGGGTCCTGAGGACTGGTGGCTCCACACACACCACCTAGCCACCTGCAACAGGGGTCCAAGAATAGGTGGTGCCTCCTAGTCCTTACAGCCAACAGCTCTGGGTGCTCATAGTCCAGCTACAAGACCTACCTACCTACGTACCCTAGGGAACAGGGATACGCTTTCCTCCAGACACTCACGGGCAGCCATGAGCCCCCTGCCTTGCCCAGCATGTGACCCCCCTACTGCAGCAGATACCTGTGCCTACACTAATAGCCCCTGTCTGTCTAGGACTGTAGGTGAGATCCTGCACCACACACTTGGTGACTGACAACCTGGACACCTGAGCTGAATCCATACAAGAAAAATAAACAGACTCCTGGGCTCACATACCTAGTAACAGATCAAACCACCCAGTGACAGGACGTTAGAGCTTCAAAGGCACCAACAATCAAACTAGCTTACATAAGCAGCCTGTTTGGGCATATTAAAACAAAACAAAACAATAAGTTAGCACAAAGTAAGCAAGCATAAAGTAAATAAATATAATAACTTATTGATGGCTTGGAGACAACAGTCAATATCAAATCACATAAACAGGCAGACTATGATGGCTTCAGCAAGCTCCCCAAACAAAGAACTCTTCAAGATATCAGGAAGGAGATCATTCAAAACGCAGAACAAGCCAAAGAACAACAGACAAAGCAATAGAGGAACTTAAGAAGATTAGAGAAGAGCATAATGACAAATTTAACAGGCTACAAGAATCCATAGAGAGACAGCAATCAGAAATCCAGAA
>NW_004443947.1:25468185-25469570 GCF_000243295.1 Trichechus manatus latirostris | reverse complement strand
GTTAGAAAATCAATAACATCAGATAACAACCCAAGACTAGAACACAGGACAGAGCAACCAGATGTCAACCCAGATAGGGAAGTCACAAAAATAAATCAAAGTGAAAACACTGAAAATAGAGAAATAGAGACATCAATATATAAAAGATGACAACAATAAAACAAAAAACGGAATAAAAAGTGTAGTCATAGATCTTTCATATGGAGAGGAAGTTAAGGTCAATATAAAAAAATGAAAGACTGGTTTAAACATAGAAAAATAGGGGTAAATATTAAGGTAACAACAAATGAAATAACAATCCTACACATCAAAATAAAAAACAAGAAAAACATAAAGACTCCGCAAATACAAAATCAACAACACTGAAAAAGATGAACAAAAAATACATAAAGAAAAATGACTCAGCACAGAAAATTAAGTGGAACAAAGAAACTGTCAACAACACACAAAAAAAGACGTCAAAATGACAGCACTAAACTCATACCTATCAATAATTACGCTGAATGTAAATGGACTAAATGCACCAATAAAGAGACAAAGAGTGACAGAATAAATACAGAAACACGATCCATCTATATGCTGCCTACAGGAGACACGCCTTAAAGAAACAAACAATCTGAAACTCAAAGGATGGAAAAAAATACTTCAAGCAAACAACACTCAAAAAAGAGCAGGAATGGCAATATTAATCTCTGAGAAAACAAACTTTAAAGTAAAATCCACCACAATGGATACGGAAGGACACTATATAATGATTAAAGGGTCAGTACTCCAGGAGGACATAACCATAATAAATATTTACACAGCCAACGACAGGCCTCCAAAATACATAAAACAAACTCTAACAGCATTGAAAAGAGAGATAGACAGCGCAACAATAATGGTAGGGGACTTCAACATACCACTTTCAGTGAAGGACAGAACATCCAGAAAAAGCTCAATAAAGACATGGACGATCTAAATGCCACAATCAACCAACTTGATCTCATAGACATATACTGAACATTCCACCCAATGGCAGCTAAGTATACCTTCTTTTCCAACACACATGGAACATTCTCCAGAATAGACCACATATTAAGCCATAAAGCAAGATTTAACAGAATCCAAAGCATTGAAATATTACAAAGTATCTTTTCTGACCATAAAGCCACAAAAGTAGAAATCAATATCAGAAAAAGCAGGAAACAACATCAAACACATGGAAACTGAACAACACCTTGCTCAAAAACTACTGGGTTATAAAAGAAATTAAGGATGGAATAAAGAAATTCATAGAATCAAATGAGAATGAAAACACATCCTACCAGAGACACTGGGACACAGCAAAACCAGTGTTCAGAGGTCACTTTATAGCAATATATACATACATCCAAAAAGACTAA
>NW_004443947.1:25450683-25468085 GCF_000243295.1 Trichechus manatus latirostris | reverse complement strand
GTGTTCAGAGGTCACTTTATAGCAATATATACATACATCCAAAAAGACTAAAGGGCCAAAATCAAAACATTAACCCTACAACTGGAACAAGTAGAAAAAGAGCAGCAAAAGAAGCCCTCAGGTGCCAGAAAAGGAAAATAATAAGAATTAGAGCATAATTATAGAGAATAGAAAAACAATTGAAAGAGTTAACAAGACCGAAAGCTAGTTCTTTGAAAAGATCAACAAAATTGGTAAACCACTGGCTAAACTGACAAAAGAAAAATAGGAGAGGAAGCGAATAACCTGAATAAGAAATAAGATGGGTGATATTGCAACAGACCCAACTGAAATTAAAAGAATCATAACAGAATACTATGAAAAACTGTACTGTAACAAATTTGAAAACCTAGAGGCTATGGACAAATTTCTAGAAACACACTACCTACCTAAACTAATACAGAGGTAGAACAACTAAATAAATTTATAAAAAAAAAGAAGGGATTGAAAAGGTAATTCAAAACTCCTAACAAAAAAAAAAAATCCCTGGCCCTGATGGTTTCACTGGAGAATTCTACCAAACTTTCAGAGAAGAGTTAACACCACTATTACTAAAGGTATTTCAGAGCACAGAAAAGGATGGAATAGTCCAAAACTCATTCTATGAAGCCAGCAAAACCCTGATACCAAAACCACGTAAAGACACCACAAAAAAAGAAAATTACAGACCAATATCCCTCGTGAACATAGATGCAAAAATCCTCAACAAAATTCTAGCCAATAGAATTCAACAACATATCAAAAAAATAATTTACCATGACCAAGTGGGATTCATACCAGCTATGCAGGGATGGTTCAGCATTAGAAAAACAATCAATGTAATCTATCACATAAATAAAACAAAAGACAATCACTAATTGATGCCGAAAAGGCATTTGACAAAGTCCAACACCCATTCATGATAAAAACTCTCAGCAAAATAGGAATAGAAGGGAAATTCCTCAGCGTAATTAAGGGCATTTATACAAAGCCAACAGCCAAAATCATCCTAAATGGAGAGAGTCTGAAAGCATTCCCCTTGAGAACAGGAACCAGACAAAGATGTCCTTTATCACCACTCTTATTCAACATTGTGCTGGAGGTCCTAGCCAGAGTGATTAGGCAAGAAAAAGAAATAAAGGGTATCCAAATTGGTAGGGAAGAAGTAAAATTGTCTCTATTTGCAGATGATATGATCTCATACACAGAAAGCCCCAAAGAATCCACAAGAAAACTACGGGAACTAATAGAATATTTCAGCAAAGTATCAGGATACAAGACAAACATACAAAAATCAGTTGGATTCTTCTACACCAACAAAGAGAACTTTGAAGAGGACAGCATCAAATCAATACCATTTACAATAACCCCCAAGAAGATAAAATACTTAGGAATAAATCTAACCAGAGACATAAAAGACGTATACAATGAAAACTACAAGACATTACTGCAAGAAATCAAAAGAGACCTGCATAACTGGAAAAATATACCTTGCTCATGGATAGGAAGACTTAATATTTGAAAATGTGAATTCTACCCAAAGCGATCTACAGAGACAATACAATCTCGATCCAAATTCCAATGGCATTCTTTAATGAAATGGAGAAAATAATCACCAAATTCATATGGAAAGGGAAGAGGCCCTGGATAAGTAAAGCATTACTCAAGAAGAACAAAGTGGGAGGTCTCACACTACCTGATTTTAGAATCTATTATACCATCACAATAGTCAAAACAGCCTGGTACTGGTACAACAACAGATACATAGACCAGTGGAACAGAATTGAGAATCCAGATGTAAATTCATTCACCTATGAGCAACTGATATTTGACAAAGGCCCAAAGTCCATTAATTGTGGAAAAGACAGTCTCTTTAAGAAATGCTGCTGGCATAACTGGATATCCATCTGCAAAAAAATGAAACAGGACCCATACCTCACACCATGCACAAAAACTAACTCAAATGGATCAAAGACCTAAATATAAAATTGAAAATGATAAAGAACATAAACGAAAAAATAAGGACAATGCTAGAAGCCCTAATACATGACATAAACAGAATACAAATCATAAGTAACAATGCACAAACACCAGAAGAGAAACTAGATAATTGGGAGCTCCTAAAAATCAAACACTTATGCTCATCAAAAGACTTTACCAAAAGAGTAAAAAGACAACCTACAGACTGGGAAAAAATTTCTGGCTCCAACAAATCCGATCAGCGTCTAATCTCTAAAATCTACAAGATACTGCAATACCTCAACAACAAAAAGACAAATGACCCAATTAAAAAAAGGGCAAAGGATATGAACAGACACTCCGCCAAAGAAGACATTCAGGTGGCTACCAGATACATGAGGAAATGCTCACGATCATTAGCCGTTAGAGAAATGCAAATCAAAACTACAATGAGATACCATCTCACCCCAACAAGGCTAGCATTAATCCAAAAAACACAAAATAATAAATGTTGAAGAGGTTGTGGAGAGACTGGAACACTTATACACTGTTGGTGGGAATGTAAAATGGTACATTGGCGCTTCCTTAAAAAGCTAGAAATAGAAGTACCATACGATCCAGCAATCCCACTCCTTGGAACATATCCTACAGAAATAAGAGCTGTCACATGAGTAGATATATGCACACCCATGTTCACCGCAACACTGTTCACGATAGCAAAAAGATGGAAACAATCTAGGTGCCCATTAATGGACAAATGGATAAACAAATTATGGTATATTCACAGAATGGAATAGTACACAACGGAAAAGAAAACAACGAATCTGTGAAACGTAACATTGAGGAATCTGGAAGGCATTATGCTGAGTGAATTTAGTCAGTCGCAAAAGGACGAATATTGTATAAGACCACTGTTGTAAGAACTCACAAAAAGATTTAAACACATAAGAAAACATTCTTTGATGGTTACGAGGGTGGGGAGGGAGGGAGAAGGGTATTCACTAACTAGATAATAGACAAGAATTATCTTAGGTGAAGGGAAGGACAACACATGCTAAGGGGGAAGTCAGCACAACTGGACTAAACCAAAAGCTAAGAAATTTCCTGAATACAATCAAACACTTCAAGGGACAGAGTAGTAGGGGTGGGGGTCTGGGACCATGGTTTCAGGGGACATCTAGGTCAATGGGCATAACAAAGTTTATTAAGAAAATGTTTTGCATCCCACTTTGGTGATGGCATCTGGGGTCTTAAAAGCTAGCGAGCGGCCATCTAAGATGCGTCAACTGGTCCCAATCCACTTGCAGCAAAGCAGAATGAAGAACACCAAAGACACAAGGAAAATATTAGCCCAAGAGACAAAGGGGCCATATAAACCAGAAACTGCATCAGACAGAGACCAGAAGAACTAGGTGGTTTCTGGCTACCACCAATGACCGCCCTGACAGGGAACACAACAGACAGTCCCTAATGGAGCAGGAGAAAAGTGGGGTGCAGAACTCAAATTCTAGTAAAAAGATCAGACTTAATGGTTTGACTGAGACTGGAGTGACCCCGGAAGACATTGCCCCCGGACTCTCTATTAGCCCAAAACTAAAACCATTCCCGAGGCCAATTCCTCAGACAAAGATTAGACTAGATTATGGGACATAAAATGATACTCGTGAAGAGTGTGCTTCTTAGCTCAAGTATATACATGAGGCCAAATGGGCAGCTCCTGTCTGGAGGCGAGATGAGAAGGCAGAGAGGATCAGGAGCTGACTGAATGGACACGGGAATTTTGGGGTGGAAAGGAGGAGTGTGCTGTCACAGTATAGGGAGAGCAACAAGGTCACATAACAATGTGTGTATAAATTTTTGTATGAGAAATTAACTTGAATTGTAAACTTTCACTTAAAGCACAATAAAATAAATAAATAAATTCTCATAACTAAAAGACATGAGTCTCTGATTGGGAGGGCCAACCAAATACTGACCCCAATGAATAAAAAGAGTCCTCACAAAAAAGTACATTATGATGAAATATGAGAACATCAGACTAAAGAAAAGATCTTAAAAGACTCCAGAGGAAAAGCAGAGCAAAACAAAACAAAAATTGCATTGAAAGGATTGGGAATCAGGATGGCCGTGATCTTCTAAACAGCAAAGCTGGAAAACAATGCAGGAATGCTTTCAAAATTCAGAGACAAAAATTATTTTAAATCTAGAATCCTATTCCCAGGCAACCTATTATTCAAATGTTTTGAAAGTACAATAAAGATCTTTTTGGACGTGGAAGACTTTAAAATTTACTTCCCATGCATTCTTTTTTAGGAAGCTATGGGAGGAAAATATGCAGCCAACAAGGAGAATTAACCAGGAAACAGAAAGGCATGGGATCCAGGAAATAGGAGTTACAACTCAGAGGAAAGAAAATTCCAGGAAGACAACTGCACAGCAAAGCTAGAGAGTGACTACCTTGGATATCTATGACTGCATCAGAAAGCACCCCAAAACTAAATGCCTTAACAATAATTCCTTACTACTTCTCATGGTTCCTTGTGTTGAGTGTGCTCAGCTGGGCAGTTCTCATTCAGTTGCAGTGGCTGGAGTTGGAGTCATCTGAAGATAAGACTGGATTGATCATCCAAGATGACTTTTTCACTCCCATGTGTGATGAATTGGTAGACTAGAAAGCTAAGAGGAGCTTAAGGAGACATAACAACTAAATGTAATGTGGTAGTCTGGATGGGATCCTGGAACAGAAAAAAGCACATCAGGTAAAAACTAAGGAAAGTTGAATTAAGGATGGACTTTGGTTAATAATAATGTATCAATATTGGTTTTTCAGTTGTAACAAATGTACCATACTAATATATGAAGTTAATAATAGGGGAAACTGGGTATGGGGTATATAGGAACTCTCTGTACTATCTCCGCATCATTTCTGTAAACTTAAGCTGTTCTAAAATAAAAATTATTTTTTAAATGCACACATTCCTTTATTTTAGAAATGCAAATGTTAATAGGAATTTGGTTTCTGGAAATAGTCACACAGTGGGAAAAGAGACTAATCTCAGTTTCCTTTTCTCCCTACGTTAGAATCCATGTGGAGAGGATTCGGGGAATTAACAAACTTCTTAATATTGGATGTCCAATTTGTGTTTTTGTGTGAAAGCATATTATTCCTAAGAGAGGGTCCATAGCAGTACTAGATATTCCATGTCTTTGCCACCTTCTTTTTTTGCTTGTGGACTTTTGCCTCTGGAGAACCAGTCCTTCCTCATTCTCAGACATTGCAGTCAGGCGGTATTGATTTCATTCATGGCCACGGTGTTTGATTCAGAGATGGGCAAGTGACCCAAACAAAGCCAAGGATATACAACTTGAGATGCTTACTGGGACTTTTGAGAAACAGAGACCCTCTCTATTTTCCACTAGCCCTTGAGCTGTGAGGATGTGAGCCTGAAGCTAATGTTACCTATCCTGCCACCAGTGGAGGAAGCCTGCCTGATACGAGAACTAATCAAGCAGAAGACAAGTGGAGAAACAGAGAATGCCTAAGTCCTTGATGTGGTTTCTGCCGCTGGAACAAGGCACAGCAGTAAGCCAATAAATTCCCATTTGGCTTAAATCAATTGGTGTTGGGTTTTCAGTCACATGGAATCAAAAGTTCCCGAGTTCTTAAACCTAGAAGGATCTCTACATAGTGATAATTTTCCTGGATGACTTTAAGGTTTTTCCAAGCTTGATAGTTTGCATATAACCTGGCCCAACCACCTGTTCCACCCCAACATTTCAATCATTCAGCAGGCGCTTGTCTCACCTATTAGGCTCTAGGTATGTGAGAATTCTGCTAGGCTCTGGGAAGAAAAAACCCTAATACTTATGTATTATGAAATGAAGACTTCTACCAGGAAGACCTACGTGTAAAAGAATGTTTAATATATCGTTTTGTGTGTCCACAGAGCTCTAACGAGTCTATAAAAATCCAACGACATTGACATCCCTCAGGCATTACATTCTAATTAGACTTTAAATTTTTTTTCAATTGTGGTAAAATGTATATAACATAAAATTTGCCATTTTAACCATTTTTAAGTGTACACTTCAGTGGTATTAATTACATTCCAAATGTTGTGCACTATCACCACCATTTATTTCCAAAACTTTTTCCATTACCTTAAACACAAACCCTGTGCCCATTAAGCAATAATTTCCCATTCTTCTCCCCGCCCAGCCCTTGATAACCACTACTTTGTCTCTATGCATTTGCCTGTTTTAGAGATTTCATGTAAGTGATATCATACAATATTTGTCCTTTTGTGTCTGACTTCAGGTCCCTGGGTGGCACAAACAGTTTGCACTTGACTACCAACCTAAAAGTTGGCTGTTCGAACCTATGCAGTGGCACCATGGAAGAGAGGCCTGGCGATCTGCTTCTGTAAAGATTATAGCCAAGAAAACCCTTTGGAGCAGTTCTACTCCGTAACACATGCGGTCACCGTGCGTCAGAATCATCTCAACAGCTATGGGTTTGGTTTTTTGGTTTCTGAATTATTTCATTCAGTGAAATGTTTTTGTGGTTCATCCATGTCATAGCATGTATCAGAATTCCATTTTTCTTTATGCCTGAATAATATTCCATTGTATGGATATAGCACAGTTTATTTATCCATTTTTCTGTTGATGGACACTTGAATTGTTTCTACCTTTTGGCTATTGTGAATAATGCTTATAATGAACATTAGTGTATAAGTATCTGTTTGATTCAAGTCTTTTGGGTATATACCCAGGAGTGGAATTGCTGAATCATATGGTAATTCTATGTTTAATTCTATGAGAACCACCAAACTGTTTTTTTTCTTTTAACTTTTTTTTTTTATTGTACTTTAGGTGAAGGTTTACAGAACAAATAGTTTCTCATTAAACAATCAGTACACATCTTGTTTTATGACATTGGTTAACAACCCCAAGACATGTCAAACCTCTCCCTTCTCGACCTTTTTTTTTTTTTTTTGGTGAAAATATACATAGCCAAAGATACACCATTTCAAAAATTTCTACATGCACAGTTCAGTGACATCAATTACATTCTTCCAGTTGTGCTGCTATTCTCACTTTAGATGAAGTTTCACAGAACAAAGTAGTTTCTTATTAAACAGTACGCATGTTGCCCTATGACAATGGTTAAGAACCCCACTACATGTCAACACTGTCCTTACTCAACCTTGGGTTCCCTATCACCAGCTTTCCTGTCCCCTTCTGCCTTCTAGTCCTTGTCCCTGGACTGCTGTGCTTCATTAGTCCCGTTTTGTTTTATGGGGCTGTCCAATCCCCAGCTGAACGGTGAACCTCGGTAGTAACTTCACTGAGAGAAAAGGGTGTCTGGGGGCCAACCAAACTGTTTTTCACAGAGGCTATATCACTTTATATTCCCACCAGCAATGGGCAAGAGCTCCAGTTTCTCCATATCCTTGTCAATACTGGTTATTTTCCTTTTTTTTTTTTTTTTAATGTAAGGTAAGTTTTTATTGTAATACAGTCACATCCATTTTTTTACATACTATCTATGGCTGCTTTCGCAGCACCATGGCAGAGTCGAGTAGCTTCAACAGAGACCATATGGCCCACAAAACCAAAAATATTTACTATCTGGCCTTTAACAGAAAAAGTTTGCAGATCCTTGAACTATATTGAGCACATGCTATGTGCCAGGCCTTGTGCTAAGCACTCAGACTGCAATATTGGAACAGCCATTCCTGGCTTCAATAAGCTCACAAACTAGTACCTCCTGGTGGGAGACAGACAAATTAACAGGCAATACAGGGTCGCTATGGGTAGAAGTCGACTCGACAGCATGAGTTTTTCACAGTAACAGCATGTTGTTATAAAATGTGACAGGGAAGGGACAGAATATGATGGAAACAGAATCCACATTTGGGAGTATTTTCATTAAAATGGTGTCTGGCACTAACTAGTTGTAAGAACTCTAAAAATTCCTCCCTCTTGAGCAGTCTGTAAGTCTGTGTGTTCTTCTGAGGCCAGAGAATGACTTTCACCTGGGAAGGGGGGCTATTTTCAGAGTTTTTTTTAGACAAGAGTAAAGGGGTAGCCTTTCCTGCTTGTTGTCACCCACGGGAGTCTATTCAGCAAGCTTCCTCTCACTCTATGACCCTCACATCAGCTTCCTTATTTCCTGTGATTTCCTGCAGGGTGGGAAATCAGGCTGCCTGAGTTCTATCTGAACCACCTACCAGCTGAGTGGCTATGAGCAACAAACTTAACCTCTCTGTGCTCGGCCCCCTCTCTATAAAATGGAGGTAGTGTCTTGGATCACTATAAGCACTAAATCAGATGGAAGCGCTAAATGAGATGGTCCATGAAAAGCATTTAGCAGAGTAAAAGGCATATAGGGAATGCCCAATGAATGTTAATTACTACTCAAGTAGTTATTATCCAAGTGGTGTTAGAGGAATATGAAGGACAAAATGACCTGTTATGGTGGACATATTTTGTTTTTACCTGCTCAGCATCCCTTCCTTTGTGGAACCAAAGGAAGGTCCAGTAGATCCAGTCCAGTATGTGAGTAGGGTGGGCACATGACCTAGGCCTAACCAATTATTATTAACCCATCCCATTATGGATTTATGCAAGGCAAAGGAAGTATACTGGTTTACTTGGAGAAGCTGGTTCAATCAGAGACATGGAGAATCAGGAATATTGGTAAAGAAAGGCAGCTTGAAGGATCACTACTTTCAACCATCCACCCTAAGCTTAGTAAGCCTCTCCTATGTACATGTGGCCCAGCCTCTCCTTACATATTTCCTTCACATAACCCTACTTGACAGGGAAAGGAAGTAGTTCCCTGAGCTGCCAGTATGTGCTAAGCACTGTGCTAGATGTTTTTCATGTATAATCCATACAACAAACCTGTGGAGGAGGTATTGCCTTTTGCACTATACTTATAAGGAAAGAGGAGTTGGGAGATGTGGAAAACATAACTGAAAATATGTCTTTTATTGAGTGGCACAAATGGTTAAGCTAGTAGCTGAATGGTTGGCAGTTCAAACCCATTCCAAAGGTGCCTTGGAAGACGAGCCTGGAGATCTGCCTCTGAATGGTCACAACCTTGAAAATCCAAAGGAGCAGTTCTACTCTGTACACATGAGGTCATCATGAGTTGGAATCAGCTTGATGGCAATTAACAACCACCACAACAGCAACATTAATTAGAGCTTATTTGATAAGGACAAAGGTTCTCTCATGCTACCTGAAGGAGGGGGTGATTCATAACAAGAACACACATGGTCTGGAATTGGTACACTATCAGAAACCTCCAAGGCATTGCTTGTTCTGCTCTTCTCTCAGGGATCTCTTTCTGCTTTTCTCTGAACCTCTGTCTCAGCCAGCTTCCTCATGATTTCTGCTTGCTCATGGTCCATAACATACACTCCAGCCTCAAATCCTCTCCATGACCCTTGATGCAGCTCTATTAGCTCATTGACTCATTCTCTTAATTCTAAGTTCCAGATTCCTGACAGAAAACTTCAGTCCTTTCAGTTCACTTTTTCCTTGCTAGGTTGTGGTTCACTGGCCCATCCGTGGTTGGCTACCCTGGGATCAGCCCTGGCTGTAGGGAGAAAGATCCCACTGGACAGAACACAGTCATTCTATTTGCTATTTCAGCAGTGGGGGCTATGATGAGGGTATAGTCCCTTAGGAGTGGCTGCAGTAGGCAACCAATAACTAACAACCCTAACACAAACAGGAATTGTTTATGAGTCCATCACCAGAATAGTCCATTGAATTACTTAGGAATCCATTGACTAAAGGTAACAGAAATTCCAATTCACTGAAACCTAAACATATAAAGGGTTTATTTTTCCTCTCATAACAAGCCTAGATGTAGGCAGCCCAGGGATTCAACAATATCGTCAAGGACCCAAGCTCTACTATCTTTCTACTCCTTCATCCACAGCATGTTGGCCTGAAACAACATGGTCACAGTAGGACTAGTGTAGTCCTGGATATCAAGTTCATTCTTGAGAAAGGGAAGGAGAGGCAAGAGGGCTTTTACCTTTTTAGTCCTTGTCTTTTTATTTGGTGAGGGAAGACCTTCCCTGCCAACTTTCTCTCATAATTTATTATCCAGAACTAGACTACCCACCCACCCTCAAATCTATCTTATGATATTACTGGTTTAAGCCAATCAGGGTCATCCTCTGAGCCTTGGGTAGCAACCTGGGGTTCCTGAGATCAAGGGATGGAACATGCTGGTTACATGAAAAAATAAGATTTTTATTAGGAAATGGAAAGGCTGGTGGCCAACAGACAGTATCTTCTTCAACAGAGCATCCATGAGGGTAAGGGACCATGTATCTATACCCTCTGCAGCTGGCCCAATGCCAGGCTTACAAGAGATAATAAATTCTTGTTGAGTGAATGAATGAAACAATGAATGAATATTTTGACTCCTTAAAGGGAGAAAATGATACAAAGTAAAAAAGAAGACAAGGGTAGTTGTCAGGAGATGTAAATGCTTCAGAAATCTCTGTGAGACCTTGCCTCACCTTTCTGAACCTCCATTTTCTCATCTGTAAAATAGATTAAATTATATCTTCATCATGGAGTTGATCTGGGGACTAAATGAGACAATTTAGGGGTAAGTTCTTTGAAATCATAACAAATGACATAAATATTGTTTCAATTTATAAGCAATGGAAACAAAGACAGGAGGAAGCTGGAGTGAGTCAAGTTGGCCTCCACAAGTAGAAAAGGATAAGTGGAACCTGGGTGGATAAGTGTTCTGGGTGGTCCAAGAAGTCATTGTTACGTTGAGTTTACCCTCTGAAGACGAAAGAGAGTTTCCATCTGAATAAATATGGGAAGTGCTGCAATCTTGGAAACCCGGTTCTTACCCTACTGGCAAGCCCAGAATCTGTGTTAAGAAATTGAAAGTGGGAGAATTAGATGCAGGAATTCAAAAGTAAAGTGTTCAGCTTCCCTGGTGATACCCTAGTTGGCACAAATACAGTGAAATCACTACTTTCAGGTCACCTTATACTGAGGAAACTCAGCTGAATATAGCTGGTTGCCTTTGGCAATTGAGTCCAATTGTATTTCATATAGCTTAGTGATAATTATTTTTACAAATATTCCAGTTATCTTCTGGGCACATTCTCCATCCCCTTAATGGCCACAGATTTGATCTGGCCAGTGCATATGAGAAGTGACATGTGTCATTTCCAAGTGGAAGCCTTTAAGAATTGGCATACTATTTGCTACTTTCCTTTCCTTTGGCAGAGCAACTGGCTCCAACAGCCAAGGCTCCACAGGTGTAGGTCATCAAGCAGAGACATCCCCCCGCCCCACCACCATAACCCTCAGTGGAAGTGAGAAAAAAACATTGTCTTTTTTAAGCCACCAAATTGTTCATTCATTTTTTAACAGCAATGTAACCCAGTGTATCCTGACTAATACTACCTCAATCATGGGCAAACAACAATAAGGAGTCATTAAGGACCCATTCTTTGGAGTGAGATAGTCCAGGGTTGGAGGCTCTGCCATATTCTAGGCACACAGCCTGCAATCTCCACCCCTGTGCCTTTGCTCTTGTTCCTATCTCAGTCTAGATCTGTGGTTCTCAGACCTTTAAATCACAAAGGAGACTTCCAAAAAATACACTCAGGGTTCACTCCTAGAGATTATAATTTCATTGGTCAACAGTGAGGCCTGGGTGTTGGAGTGTTTTTAATTTTTGTTTTTGTATTGTTTTTTGTTTTTAGCTCAAATGTATAGCTATGACTGAGAACCAGTGGTGTATCTACCAAAAACACCAAACCAACTGCTGTCTAGTTGACTCCATCTCATAGTGACCCCGTCAGTGTTAGAGCAGAACTGTGCTCCATAGGGTTTTCAGTGGTTCATTTTTTGGAAGTAGATTACCAGACCTTTCTTCCAAGGCACCTCTGGGTGGATTTAAACCTTCAGCTTTTCAGCTAGCAGCCAAGTAGGTTAACCATTTGCACCACTCAGGAACCCCACTGATCTATCTAGAATGTCCTTAATCTTATTTACCTGGTTCATCCTTCAACACTCAGATTAAATCTCTTTCAAAAAGCCCTCTTGAGTCCAAATTCCCACTTCAGCTCCAGTAGCAACCTTGGAACACATTTATCTATCTCTGTACTAAGAACATGGAATCAAGATTATCCATTCTCATATCTATTTTCCCAACAAAAGTATAACCTCCTAGAGGGCAGAGCCTATACTGGAACAATCTTGTAGTCCACAACTTGGCACATATCCTGGCATCATAGTATATATCAAAGTATATCCCAAAAAATGCTTATTGATCTAAACAGAGAAAAGATCATTAGATTTAAAATTAAGAAACCATTAGTGGCCTTTGAGAAAACAACTTTAATGAAACAATGAAAGAAATTATAATTGTTCTAGACTGGAAGTGAATGAGAAAGTAAATCTGGTTAACTATTAGAAGACATAGTTTTGGGATGAAAAATAGAAAGGCACATGATGATAGTCAAAATTTTGGAATTGTTTTTAGGCTAGGAAAACAGCAACTTTTTTAGCATTGCGGAAAATATAATTAGAAAAGGAATATGTGTTTTAATATAAAAGTATAATTTTTGTTCGTCAAGGATTCAGAAATCAGAGAAGGAGGTGGAGAAAAGAGCACAGGTGTATGAAATGTTAGTAGTAATTATTTCTGTGTGGCGGGATTTTGGGTGGGTTTTTTTTTTCCACTTCCAGCAGGTGCTCAGTAAGTATTTGTTGAATGAATGAATTTTCTTTGTGTGAGTGAATATATGTGTGTCTTTTTCCACAGGTTCAGAGTTGAGTTCATCATACTGTTCTATGCACTATATCATCATGGGTCTGTTAAGCCTCCACATATGTTCTCTGATATTTCCATACCTACCCCAGTATCCTTGAAAGATGGAAAGTATTGATTTGCATGTTTTAAATTTACATAATATTTTGCTTTAGATCTCATTTGTCTTCCTTTTTCACTCAACCCTGTGTTTTTAAGATCTAACCGTGTTATCCTATGTACATTTTGTTTATAGCTTCTAACCGCTGCATGCTGCATAATATACCATTGACATATAGGCTATTATACTCACTCATTCCCTTAATAATGAATGAGGTAGATTACCTCCAACTCCTCACTAACACAGTGTTTCACAGAACAACTTCATACGTGTCCTCACATGGACATGAGAAAGAGTTTCTCAGGATATGCATCCAGGAAGCAGATTGTTAAACCATAGGCTAGTTGCAGACTGAATTTCACTAAATACTACCAAATCTTTCTCCAAAATAACTGATCAGTTTTACCACTACTTGCATTAACTGAGAGTTCTGTTTCTCCATATTTTAGACAATAATATTATCCCTCTTTATCTTTTTTTGCCAAGTTGATGGGTGTAATGTGCTATTGCATTGTTGTTCTCTTTGGATATCTGGTTACAAGTGAGTTATCTCTTCACATACTTGCTAACTGTTAATGTTTCCCCTTCTGAATTGACTTCTCATATATTTGCCCATTTTTCTATTGATTTTCTTGTGTGTGTGTGTGTGTGTGTAAAATGTCATCTCCGAACATTAAAAGTAATTTATTTTACTCCATAATCCCTCTGCCAACTTCGTCCATTGTGCCCATCATTGAACTGAAATCCTTGATAATGAAATATTAAAATCCATCAAACTTTATTCACCCTTATGGCTTGTGCTTTAGTCTTGTTTAAGAAATCCTTCTCTACTACAAGATTACAATAATACTTGCCTGTATTTACTCTATTAAGTTTGTCTGGAGTCTACCTTTGTGTATGGTTTGAGGTAGAGATCCAACCATATTTTCTCCATATAGTCAGTTTTCCCACTACTTTCTGCATCACTTACCTGCGCCACAAATTTGTGATGCCATCTTTGTCATATACTATATAGAAAATTTAGATGATAGATAAATAAATGTATATGTGTGTTCTATGCTATCTAGTTTGTTCCACTGGTTTTCCATCATTTATGATGGTTTTCTAACAAGCTTTAATATTAAAACAGCTGAGTCCAACATCTCCCAGTGCCTTTGCTCTTATTTTATCAGGATTTCTTAACTATTTTATACTTTGCCCTTTAGACTTTCATGAACATTCTAGAATCATTTGTCAAGCCCCTAAAAAGATCTTGTGAAATTTTTATTGGAATTGCCACGAATGACCTGATTGATTTACGAAAAATCTTTATCTTTATAAACATTAAGTCATTTCATCCCTAAACTTAGTACATTCAGGTCTTCTTTATGATCCTTAATAAATCAGTTTAAATTTTTTCCTCATAAAGGTTTTCTTCATTCCCAATTATATTATCATATATTTTATTATTTTATTGCTAATGTAATTAGTACCTAATTTTTATATTTTCTAGACTATTGTTGAAATAGAATACTCTTGATGCCTTAGTTATTTTCTATTTTCTATTCAATTAATATAGATTACTTTCCAAAAATAAGTTTTGAGAAACAAAAGAAAAAAAGAGCACAGATGGAGAATGTACCCTTTCAAAG
Source organism: Trichechus manatus latirostris (assembly GCF_000243295.1). Taxonomy (NCBI): domain Eukaryota; kingdom Metazoa; phylum Chordata; class Mammalia; order Sirenia; family Trichechidae; genus Trichechus; species Trichechus manatus. The sequence goes on along the minus strand of NW_004443947.1, from coordinate 25,453,540 downwards.
GAACAAGGCTAGTTTTTCCTCTAAAACAGGAAGGAGTAAAACAAGAAAGGTTAAAGATACAGAAAAATGTAGTGGATTAAGTGGGGGATGTTGAACAGTTAATGTCTCCAGTTGAAATAGTCCTGAGGGGTTTAAACCTCATTCCTTAATGAGAAAAAAATAAATTTCTTTTAGAAAACCCAATTCAGTCATTGTGAATAAGGAGTTGCTAGGGAAACCACAGCTTTCAAAGTGGTTACATAAGCCAAGAATTGAAGAACTAAACCTTTAGAGCAAAAAGAAAAAAATATACATCAGAATGAAAACTAAACAATATAGTCTCCACCTACTTCCTCATCTATAAAATGAGGAGGCTGGACTATCTGATACGTAAGCTTCTTTCTGCCTCAAGTCTCTGATTTTTTTTTTTCTTTTTTAGAAAATGAAGAAATAGTGGTATAAAAAAAGAATTTTAAGTGTAAATGGATCCCCTCCATTGACTATGCTATTCTATCATTTCCTGTGGTAAAGAGATTTTGAGAGAAGTTACAGTTTAAAGGAACTCAAGGAGAGTGAATTTAGACCATGTAAATGCACAGAGACAATTTTGGAACGGGTGCTGCTAGAGAAGAACTGAATTATTTTTATCATTGTCATTTTGGCTGGTTAGTATGGGTCAGAGGCTATTTCCTTGTCATCAGCTCCAACCCTCACTCAAATATTGAAGTTTTTTTTTTTTTTTTTTTCTCAACTAAGTCCATGTATTCTAAGAGTTTTCTAGTTTGGGAAGAGAAGAGGGAAAGGGAGAACTGAAACTTCCGGAGTTGCATTGCTAAAGTAAGCTTGTACTTTTAGACACTTCATTGCCAATTTTTTACTCAAAGTTCCTCTTTTTTAGGGTAGGTTTTTCTCCTCCACATTCAAATCACAAAAATATTTGAGACAAAGTACAAAACCCATCACCTGAGTGTCTTGCCTAATAGACATATTTCTTCACTTGGATGAGTCCTATTTCTCCATCTCTACACCAAGTTCAATGCCCTCACCAGCATCTCTAGGCTATCTAGGACAGAAGCCAAAGTGATACATTTGAAGAGACAAGCAGATCTTAAAATCAAATCATCATCTCAAAACACAAATGTATGTTTTAAACATAGGTGGAGGTATAAATAAATTCTTAGAAGTAAATATAAAATTATTGACAGCAGTAGCATAAAATTGAAATAAACTAAATGTCATATACAATCAATATGAAAATCCATATTCAGTCATCAATACAAAGATTCAGCAAACATATTAAAAAATGTTGTAAATATACATATTGATGTGAAAAGATCTCCAGTATAGAAGTGAGAAAAAAAATCTTCATGATTGATGTGATAATCAAGATACAAAAGATTATGCACAATATTAACCCATTGTTTGTAAGAACAAACACAAGTCTGTAATGACATAAAAAATGGTAACAGTGATCTCTTCTGGGCAGAGGAAACAGGTGATTGTTTTTTTGTCTCCTTTTTCTTTTATATATCTGTATTTTCTAACTTTGTGTAACAATTAACTTATATTCTCGTATTAAAGCAAAAGTTTTAAAAGGAAAGAAAACATAAAACAGTCCAAAAATGCAAGTGAGCACTAGAGATCTATATCCTAGAGCTAGTGAGTCCAAAGATCAATGGTAGAAAAGTTTGTAAATCACCAACTTTCCTCCTGCCTCTGTTTCCTTGTCGGTAAAACAGGAATATTTGCCTTCCTCTGGCACAGAGTTTTTATGATGAGCCAAAACACTCTCCCACAAATAGCTTAGCATTAAAGTAAACATACCCTTGCCATGAGTCTCAGCAATTCCACTCTTTGATATTTACCTGAGAGAAACGAGAACATAGGCCACACAAAGACTTGCACATGAATGATCACAGTAGCATTATTCTAACCTGATCAGAACTGAAAACAATTCAAATATCTTAGAATACTACTCAGCAATAAAAAACATAATAAACTACTGATACATGCAGGAGCATTGAAGAATCTCTAGAATAATATGCCAAATGAAAAATCCAAACGTGAAAGACTGCACGCTATATTATTCCACTTATATGACATTCTGGAAAAGGCAAAACTATGTTGTTGTGTGCTGTCCAGTTGATTCCAAATCATAGCAAACCTATATGACAAAGTAGAACTGTCATATAGGGTTTCCTAGGCTGTAATCTTTATGGGAGCAGATCACCAGGTCTTTTCTCCCATGGAGCTACTAGTGGGTTCTAACTGTTGACACTTCTGTTAACAGCTGAGCACTTAACCAATAGAGATGGTAAAAAGATCAGTGGCTGCTTAGAGTTCAGGGGGATGGAGGAGGATGAATAGATGGAGCACAGGGTATTTTAAGGGCAGTGAAACTATTCTGCATGATACTGTAATGGTGAACACAGAACATTACACATTTGTCAAAACCTATCCGATTGTACTACGCAAAGAGTGAACCCTAATGTGAATTAAGGACTTTAGTTAATGAAAATGTATCCATATTGGTTCCATCAATTGTAGCAAACGCCACACAGGAATATGAGATGTTAATAATAAGAGAAACTAGTGCAGGAGGTGTATGGGAACTCTCTGGACTTTCTTTGTAATTTTTCTATAAACCTAAAGCTGCTCTAAAAAATAAAGTGCAGAGGTAGAGAAAAAATGGCGCTCTAGGACGAAGCACCACGCTGTCCCTCCACAGCAAAGATCTGAAAAACAAAGCCGAACAGAGAATACAACAATCCTGAAACTCTAAAACATCAAATGAAGAGATAAAGAACCCAGCCAAGCACCAAATGGAGTGAGAAAACTGACAGAGAACGGAGAGCAAGGAGAGATTCATGCAGAGGTC
>NW_004443947.1:25421782-25436952 GCF_000243295.1 Trichechus manatus latirostris | reverse complement strand
AATAATAATAATAAAATAAAAGTAACTTGCCTGCCCATCATCGGCAAACAGTGTTGGTGGCAGCAGCTCTGACTGACTCCTTTCCTTGTACAAGGAAATAAAGGTGTCTTTCCTGTTCTCGCCCCCAAAAAATAAATAAATAAAGTGCATTAAAAAAAAATCCAGACACCTAAGACTATATACTACACTATTCTATTTACATGAAATACTAGAAAAGGCAAAAATTATAGTTACAGAAAGCGTATCAGTAGTTGCCTCAGGTGGGGTCTGATGGGAGGGGATTGCCCGCAAAAAGGCAAATAGGGGCTCGTCCAAGTGACAGAAATGATCTGTGTCTTGAGTATGGTGGTGGTTACACAGTTAAATGCATTTGATGAAACTCATCTAATGTACATCTAAAATGGGTGAATTTCACTGAGTGTAAATTATACCTCAATATAGCTGTTTTAAAAATCATACAGCAGAATTTGGAAAAAGAATAACACTATCCAACAAAGTATGTGAAAATACATTGCAAAATGTAGAGTTCCCTAGAAATGTAAGGAAATTTTCTTGAATGCACTTCTTTTAAAACAAAGCAAAGTACAAAGAAATAACCTTGGAATGTATTCAGCTAACGGCAATTTTCCTTTGATAAAAGGGGGAGTGGGTGTAAGCAAAGGGAAAGGAACAATTGTTACCTGTTCCTTTGATTTCTCTTAGCTATGTTAAACTTTATGTAACAGTTTGGGGAAAATATATACCCTCTAAATTATCTTATTGTACTCTGCTAGAGATTTAGTAGGAAAGTATAGAGGAGAAAGAAGAAAAAAAAAAAATCCTCCGCTTCAGCCAAAAATCTTGCCGTTAGAAGTCTAGCGAAACCACCATCATATGTTTAATAATTTGGAAAACCTTTAAGTCCACTTTCTCTGTCTCCAATGGCACTTTGGAGACACTAAGTCTGCAAATTGTTAATTACTTGTTTCAGGACACATACTAATAAGTGGTAGAAACAGATACTGCAGAATGACTAGAGTCTGGACACCTGATCAAGTCCCCACACTGCCTCAAAAAGGATCCCCATGAAGAATACAGTTAAGAATTAGTGAGAGGAGGAATGTCCCTGACTCGAGGAGCTGGTGAGGGGTCTGGGAGGAGGAAGTCTTTTGAAAATAAGAAGTGGTAAATGTGGGGTGACCACACTAGGAGAAGGGGCCCAAAGGGGAAATGGCAAAGTGCTCCAAATGAGGTCCTCCTTTCACAGCTGTGGCCTAAGCTGGCTTCGGGTGCCCCTTACCATGGACATAGGGGATGGTGACCACATGATACAGTCCGGACTGGATCTACAACGACTGCTCAGTGTGTCTCAGTCACTTGGAGTGTCATTTTTTTCACTTACGGTCCCTGAATCTCTGGCCTGAAAAGGAACAGCTAGCAACACTACTTGTTAAACTGCATTTACATTTTGTTTCTAATTTATCTTGTCTGCTCCGTTTCCCATATTTCTGGGTCCCTAAGAGTAGAAATCAACTCCACGGTAACTAATAACCACAGCTGTGTAAGAGAGTGGTCCCTAGGTGATGCAAATGCACTTGCTGCTAACCTAAAGGCTGGAGGTTTTAGTCCATCCATAGGCACATCAGAAGAAAGGCTTGGCAATCTACTTCCAAAAGATCACAGCCACTGAAAATCCTATGGAGCGCAGTTCTACACTGACATGAGATTTTCTGAGTTGATTTGATTATTAATGCTGCATGTCAACTTGGCTGAGCCATGATTCTCAGTGGTTTGGCAGTTATGAAGCAGTTTGGCAGTCCCATAATGATGTAATCACCTTCAGGATGAGATCTGATATAATGTGATCACTTCCATGATGGGATCTGCTGTGAGTAGCCAGTCGGTTGAAAGGGAGTTTCCTTGGGGGTGTGGGCTTCATCCTATATAGGTGGAATTTCTGGCAAGGCTCGCAGGCTTTTGCTTGCTCTGGATCCTGCGACTGGCTCCTGTTCATCTGACCTCTGGTTATCGGGACTTTAGCTAACAGCTTACCTGCCAGTCTTGGGATTTGTCGGCCTCTGCAGCCCGTGAGCCTGAGGTCTGTTGCCTAACGTGTCAATCATGGGTTCACCAGCACCTGCAGCTACATGAGTCAGGAGAAGCCTCCAGCCTGACCCATGGACTTGGGACTTTCCAGCCTCTACAACCATATGAGCCATTTCCTTGATATAAATATCTCTTTCTCTGTCTCTGTTTCTCTCTCTCTATATATATATAGACAGAGAGAGATGCTTCACTGGTTTTGTTTCTTTAGAGAACACAGCCTAAAACGTTTGGTACCGTGAGTTGTTCTAGAGAAACAAAATTGTAAGAATGAGTTTTCTAAATTTGTTCTCAAGTCTAGTTAGTCTTAAAAATGTTGATGACTCTGCTTCCAGTAGTAAAGAGGGCACTGCTAATTCACGGCATGAGATGGCAACAGAAATACAAAAAATATCACCACCAATAGATCAGGTACTGTGAGAAGTGAAACTCTGGGTGATGGCATGCTTGGTACTTTCTAAAATTTTGTCATAATGAGAAGTATAAGGAAGTTGTTTGGTTGCTCCTACTTTCACTAGACAAAGTGGTGAAAGAGATGAGTTCAGGGCTTCAGAGTCAAAGTTCGAGCACTGCATAAACAACCTCAAAGTTTCCACTTGTGCCTTGAAAGAATGCCTTATTTCTTGTAGTAACAGAGCTGATATTGCCAAAAACCAACCCAGAGTCTTATTGTAAGAGTAACTGAATTACACTGCCAAGTGAATTCCCAATCTCAACTAGTGTCTCAAGTTAAAGGGAGGGCACTGATTGGGAAGAAATGGGATCCTGAAACTTGGGATAGGGACATTTGGGAAGATAATCAGGAATTTGGGGACACTGAGCCCCTAAATTCTGTTGAATCACTCATGCCAACCAAACCAGCCCTCTCACTTCCATCTGAAGAGATTACTCCATTTTTGGCTGATAAGCTATCCTCACCAGTAAAACCATTAACCCTTCCATCCCCATCTGATGAGATTAACCCAGCTGTGTCTGAAGAGCCTTTGTCTGATTCATTGCCTGGGACATTGCCTGAGGCGGATGCCTTATAAGACAATGCTGAATGTTCTCACAACACATCCCTATCACCAGTTTTGGCTTCTAGACCTATAACTAGACTTAAGTCCCGGTGAGCCCCAAAAGGTAAAGTACAAAGTGTGACCCAGGAGGAGGTACACTACAGTCCAAAAGAACTGCTTGACTTTTCTAATATGTACAAACAGAAACCTGGGGAATATGTATGGAAATAGCTATTAAGGATGTGGGATAATGGTGCAAGGAACATAAAGATGGGCCCGTCTGATTTTATTGATATGGGCCCACTAAGCACAGATGCTTCATTCAATGTTTCAACTCGAGAGGTTAGGAAAGGATCTAATAGTTCATTTTTTTGGGTTGCTGAAGCATGGATTATGAAGTGGCCAACACTATATCAAGTTGAAGTACTGGGCCTGCCTTGGTCTACTGTAGAAGAAGGTATCCAAAGGCTTAGGGAAATTGGCATGTTAGAGTGAATTTATCAGGTTAGACCCACGGACCCATACATAGAGTGCCCAGAGGACACACCTTTTACCACAACGAGGAGGAAAAAATTTGTGAAGGGAGCCCCAGCATCCTTGAATACTTCTGTGATTGCTATTTTATGTAAGTCATATTTGACAGTGGGAACTGCCCTAACTGAGTTAAGACACCTAACTTCAGTGGGGCTGATTGGACTGAGTGATAGTAAGGGCCAAGTGTTGGCACTCAATTGACAAAGACAAGGTGGGCTTGATTACGATGATGGACAGTGGAGTCAAATCAGTAACAGAATAGTGTGATTCATATGGACTTACAGCATTTGCTACTTAGTCATGGTGTCCCTAGGAGAGAAATAGATAGGAAATCTGCTAAATATTTACTTAATCCTTACAAGCAGAAGAATTCTAGGTGAAGTGAATGGCAGTCTAACTTGAATTGCCAGAATATAGAGTCATCACCCTTCCATCAAGTCCCAGACTTCAGCCAGTTTGTAGACCCACAACCCCTTGAACGAAGGAGAGGCTGAGTCCCCTTAAGGAAAGACCTCACTACACTGCCAAACATTTGTACTTTTAATCTTTTTCTCAGCCTTCTCCAAAGGGATTTACAGCCTTTTATGAGAGTGAATGTTCACTGAAGAAAAGGAAATAAGACTTTCAGGGGGTTACTGGATACTGGCTCTGAACTGACACTAATTCCAGGACACCCAAAATGTCACTGTGGCCCACCAGTGAGGGTGGGGGCATATGCAGGTCAGGTTAATGGAGTCTTAGCTCATGTCCACCTCACAGTAGGTCCAGTGAGTCCCTGAACCCATCCTGTAGTGATTTCCCCAGTTCAGGAATGCATAATTAGAATAGATATACTCAGCAACTGGCAGAACAACCATAGGGGATCCCTGACAAATGGAGTAAGGGCTATTATAGTAGAAAAAGCCAAGTAGAACCCATTAGCACTGCCCCTTCCTGGGAAAATAGTAAACCAAAAGCAATATCACATTCCTGGAGGGACTGCAGATATTACTGCTACCATCAAGTACTTGAAGGAGGCAGGGGTGGTGATTCCCACAACATCCCCATTCAACTCACCTATTTGGCCTGTGCAAAAAACAGATGGATCTTGGAGAATGACAGTGGATTATTGAAAACTTAACCAGGTGGTGACTCCAATTGCAGCTGCTGTTCCAGATGTAGTTTCATTGCTTGAGCAAATTAATACATCTCCTGGTACCTGGTATGCAGCTATTGATCTAGCTAATGCCTTTTTCTCCATACCTGTTTCAAAGGGCCACCAGAAGCAGTTTGCCTTCAGCTGGCAAGGGCAGCAATACACCTTCAGTGTCCTACCTCAAAGGTATATCAACTCTCCAGCCCTATGTCATAATTTAGTCCACAGGGAACTTGATCGCCTTTTCCTTCCACAAGACGTCACACTGGTCCATTACACTGATGACATTATGCTGATTGGATCTAGTAAGGAAGAAGTGTCAATGACTCTGGACTTATTGGTAAAACACTGACGTGCTAGAGGGTGGAAAATTAATCTGATAAAAATTCAGGCACCTTCCACCTCAGTGAAATTTCTAGGGGTCCAATGCTGTGGGGCATGTCAAGATATTCCTCCTAAAGTGAAGGATAAGTTATTGCATCTGTCCCCTCCTACAACGAAAAAGAAGGCATGATGCCTAGTGGGCCTCTTTGGATTTTGGAGGCAACGTATCCCTCATACTGTGGCCTATTTAGCAAGTGACTCAAAATGCTGCTAGTTTTTAGTGGTGTCCAGACCAAGAGAAGGCTCTGCAACAGGGTCAGGCTGCCATGCAAGCTGCTCTGCCACTTGGGCCACGTGATTCAGTTGATCCAATGGTGCTTGAAGCGTCAGTGGCAGATAGAGATGCTGTTTGGAGTCTTTGGCAGGCCCCTATTGGTGAATTACAGCGCAGACCCTTAGAATTTTGGAGAGAAACTCTGCTATCCTCTGCAGACAACTACTCTCCTTTTGAGAAACAGCTTTTGGCTTGTTACAGTTTTTGGCAGTAGAGGCTGAATGCTTAACCTTGGGCCACAAGTCACCATGTGACCTGAGCTGCCCATCACAAATTGTGTGTTGTCTGACCCACAGAGTTATAAAGTTGGACATGCACAGCAGCACTCCATCCTTAAATGGAAGTGGTATATACAAGATTGGGCCTGAGCAGGACCTGGAGGCACAAGTAAGTTGCATGAGGATGTGGCCAATACCCATGTTCTCCACTCCTGTCGCATTACCTTCCATCTCCCAGTCTGCACTTATGGCCTCTTGGAGAGTTCCTATGATCAGCTGAATGAAGAAGCGAAAATTTGTGCCTAGATTACAGATGGTTCTGTGTGATATGCAGGCACCACTCAAATGTGGACAGCAGTAGCACTACGGCCCCTTTCTGGGAACTCCCTGAAGGACAGTAGGTAGAACTTAAAGCAGTACACCTGGTTGTTCACTTTGCTTGGAAGGAGAATTGGCTAGATGTGTGATTATATACTGACTCATGGGCTGGGGCCAATGATTTGGCTGGATAGCTGGGGACTTGAAAGGAACATGACTGGAAAATTGCAGAAAAGAAGGTATGGGGAAGAGGTTTGTGGATAGACCTCTCTGAATGGGCCAAAGAAGTGAAGATATTCATTTGTCATGTGAATGTTCACCAGAGGGTAACTTCAGCAGTAGAAGATTTTAACAATCAAGTGGATAGGATGATGTGTTCTGTGGAAGCCAGTCATCTTCTTTCCATAGCCACTCCTGTCATTGCCCAATAGGCTTATGAAAAAAGCAGCCATTGTAGCAGGGATGGAGGTTATGCATGGGTTCAGCAACGTAGACTTCCACTCACTAAGGCTGTCTTGACTACAGCCACAGCTGAGTGCCCAATCTGCCAGCAGCGGAGACTAACACTGAGTCTTCAATATGGCACCATTCCTCAAGGTGATCATCCAGCAACCTGGTGGAAGGTTGAATACATTGGACAGCTTCCATCATGGAAAGGGCAGCGTTTTGTTTTTACTGGTATAAACACTTACTCTGGATGCAGACTTGCCTTCTCTGCATGCAATGCTTCTGCCAAAACTACCACCCATAGACTTACAGACTGCCTTATCCACTGTCATGGTATACCGCACAGCATCGCCTCGAATGAAGGGACTCACTTCACAGCAAATGAAGCGCAGCAATGGGCCCATGCTCATGGAATTCACTAGTCTTGCCATGTTCCCCATCATCCTGAAGCAGCTGACTTGATAGAACAATGGAATGGCCTTGTAAAGATACAATTATGGTGCCAGCTAGGTGGCAATATCTTGCAGGGTTGGGGCAATGTTCTCCAAGAGGATTTATATGCTCTAAGCCATTGTCCAATATATGGTGCTATTTCTCCCATATCCAGGATTCATGAATCCAGGAATCAAGGGGTGGAAATGGGAGTGGCATCACCCACTATTACCCCTAGTGACCCACTAGCAAAATTTTTGCTTCCTGCCTCCATGACCCTACGCTCTGTGGGTCTAGAGGTCTTAGTTCCAAAGGGAGGAATGCTCCCACCTGGAGACACATCACTGATTTCATTGAACAGGAAGCTAAGAATGCCACCTGGCTGGTTTGGGTTCCTTATGCCTCTGGATGAACAGGCAAAGAAGGGAGTTACCATATTGGTTGGTCTGATTGATCCTGATTACTAAGATGAAATCAGATTGATATTACATAATGGAGGTAAAAAAGAGTATGTCTGGAATAAAGTAGATCCCTTAGGGCATCTCTTAGTACTATCATGTCCTATGATTAAAGTCAATGGAAAACTACAGCAATCCAATTGCAACATGACTTCTAGTAGCCCAGACCCTTCAGAAATGAAGGTTTGGGTTACCATACCAGGCAAAGAACCATGATCAGCTGAGATCCTTGCTGAGTGCAAAGGGAATACAGAATGGGTGGTAGAAGAAGGTAGTTTTAAACATCAGTTGTGGCCAAGTGACCAGTTGCAGAAAGGAGGACTATAATTGTTATGAGTATTTCTTCCTTGTATGTGTGTACCAAATATTTTTGCTTTCTTTACTTATAAAGCATAAGACGTAAACAGGGCTAGTGTTTTCAGTTGTACTTGTGTTAGTTGTACCATATTAGGTGCAAGTATGACTTTATAATTGTCTTTATTCAGAGATTATGTATGGTTTAAGGAGACGTGTACAGGTGCCAAGTTGACACGGGGTGGACTGTGATCAATGAGATTGTGTGTCAACTTGGCTGGGCCATGATTCAAGGTGATTTGGCTGTTATGATGTAGTTTGGCAGTCATACAAGGATGTAATCACCTCCATGAAGAGATCTGATATAATGTGATCACCTCCATGATGGTATCTGCTGTGAGTAGACAAGTTGAAAGGGAGTTTCCTTGGGAGTGTGGCCTGCATCTAACATAGGTAGACTTTCTGGCAAGGCTCACAGGTTTTTGCTCACTCTGGATCCTGCAGCTGGCTCCTGTTCATACAACCTCCAGTTCTTGGGACTTGAGCTAGCAGGTTACCTGCTGCAGTCTGTGAACCAGTGGCATGCCAGCTTAGCTGCTGATCTCGGGATTTGTCAGCTTCTGTAGCCTATGAGCCAGAGGCCTGTTGTCTGACATGCCGCTCTTGGGTTCACCAGGCCCTGTGGCTATGTGAATCAGGAGAAGCCTCTAGCCTGACCCACGGACTTGGGGCTTTCCAGCCTCTACTACAGTACAACTGCATAAACCACTTCCCTGACATAAATATCTCTCTCTCTCTCTCTCAGGGTCACCATGAGTTAGGGTTGACTATGTTTTTTTTTTTTTTTTTTTAATGTAAGAGAGTCCTGATGCTAGTCATTTGTTTCTTTGCTTCATCATACTTTTCCCTCTTAAAAAAGGTAGTCTGGAGGAGTCAAGGAACACAGAGATTTATGCCTCTTTACACTGTTTCATTTCTAGGGGATGCCTTGTAAAGCGAACTTCCATTGGTTTTCTACTAGTATTATTACACAATGTATTATCATTGTTTATCTCTCTTTTCTTTATTTCCTACAAAGAAAAAGGACAAATCACTTATTATCCCACCGCTAAGAGAGAACCACCCACAGCACTGTGATGTACATCCTACCAGTCATAAACACATATACTATGTCTAAGCTTTGGTAAACAGCTTTTTTTCATTTACTGTACCATGAACATTTTTCATATTCTTAAATTTTAACTTAAGCATTCTTCTACTACATATTTTTAATGTCTACATGATTGGTTGTACACTGTATGGATATGTGATAATTTATTTAAATATCCTTTACTAGATAGATCCCTTCCCTGCAATTTTTTGCTACTAGAAGCAGCACTTTAATATCACCACTTATAAAGTATTTTTTCCAAAAATATTAAAACTGAATCTAATCAAAACTTTGGCAGTTCCTTAAAAAACTGAACGTGCACTACCACCACCAACTCCTCTGACAAGGGTCACAACAGAGGGTCCCAGACGGAGCTTGAGAAAAATGTAGAACAAAATTTTAATTCACAAAAAAAGACCAGACTTCCTGGTCTGACAGAGGCTGGAGACACCCCAAGAGTATGGCCCACGCATACCCTTTTAACTCAGTACTGATGTCACTCCTGAGGTTCACCCTCCAGCCAAAGATTAGACAGGCCCATAAAACAAAAAGAAACTAAATGGGCACACCAGCCCAGAGGCAAGGATGAGAAGTCAGGAGGGGAAAGGAAAGCTGGTAACATCGAGAAGGGGAGAGTGTTAATATGTCATGGGGTTGGCAACCAATATCATGAACAATATGTGTATTAACTGTTTAATGAGAAACTAATTTGCTCTGTAAACCTTTATCTAAAGCACAATTTAAAAAACAACAACTAAATATACAACTAGCATAAGATTCATCAATTGCATTCCTAGGCGTTTATCTCAAAGAAAGAAAGACTTATGTTCACACAAAAACCTGTATATGAATGTTTATAGCATAAACATAAATGTTTATAGCTTTTCATAATAGCTACCAACTGGAAACAACCTAGATGTGTTTTAACGGGTAAACGGTCAAAGTGTGCTATATCGGTACCATGGAATGCTACTCAACAATGAAAAGAAATCAACTCCTGATGCACACAACAACTTGGATGAATCTTCAGGGAATTATGCTGACTGAAAAAAAGCCGATCCTAAAAGTTCACACACTGTATGTTCTCATTCATAAAACATTTTTGAAATGACAAAATAACAGAATCGACTGTATTAGTAGTTATCCAGGTCAGAGATGGGGTTAGAGAAAAGGGAAGTGAGTGTTAGTCGACTATATCAATGTCAATACCAATGTCAGTAACGTATTCACATTATTTCTTACTGGGAGAAGCTAGGTAAATACCACTCACAATCCATTTGTATTGTTTCTTACAACTACATGTGAGTCTACAATTATCTCAAAATAAAAAATTCTAATTAAAAAACAAAAAGTCTTAGTCCTAACTATACTTTCCAAAATCAACAGGTATTGTCCCATCAAAAAATAAAGTTAAAAGATATAAACTAAGAAATGTTCTAACAGCGGTTACTTTTGGAGGAGGGATGGGGAAAAGTGGGTGTGTTACTTTTCATTTTCTTTTTCTCTCCTGTGTTTCAATTTTTGTGTGTGTGATTTAGGTGAAAGTTTACAGAGCAAATTAGTTTCTCATTAAACAGTTAATACACAAATTTTTTTTCTGACATTGGTCGCCAACCCCTCGATGTGTTCACACTCTCTTCTTCTCCACCCAGGGTTCCCTGTTTCCATTCGTGAAGTTTTCCTGTCCCTTCCTGCCTTCTCGTCTTTCCTTTTGGGCTGGTGTGCCCATTAGTGTCGTATACATGATTGAACTATGAAGGCTGTTCCTCACGTGTGTTGTTGTTGGTCCTATATACCTGTCTAATCTTTGGCTGAAGGGTGAACCTCAGGAGTGACTTCAGTACTGAGTTAAAAGGGTGTCTGGGGGCAATACTCTCAGAGTTTCTCTAGTCTTTGTCAACCAGCAAGCCGGGTCATTGTGTGTGTGTGTGTGTGTGTGTGTGTGTGTGTGTGTGAATTTGAATTTTGTTCTACATTTTTTTACCGCTCTGTCTGGGGCCCTCTATTGTGATCCATGTCAGAGCTGTCATTGGTGGTAACCAGGAACCATCTAGTTGTTCTGTGCTCAGTTTGGTGGAGGTTGTGGTAGTTCTGGTGCATTGGTCCTTTGGACTAATCTTTCCCTGTGTCTTTGCTGTTCTTCATTCTCCTTTGCTCCAGCTGGGATGAGACTAGTAGTTGTATCTTAGGTGACTGCTCTCAGGCTTTTAAGACCCCATTCGCTACTCTCCACAGTTGGATGTAGAACACTTTCTTTATAGACTATGTTATGCCAGTTGAGCTAGATGTCCCCCAACACCATGATTCCCTGCCCTTAGCCTAGTAGCTCAGTCCTTCAGGGTGTTTGGATGTGTCTGTGAAGCTTCTATGACTTTGCCCTCGTCAAGTTGTGCTGACTTCCCCAGTATTGTGTACTGTCTTATCCTTCACCAAAGTTACCACTTATATACTATCTAGTTATTGTTTTTCCCTCACCACCCTGCCCCCGCCTTGTAAGCATCAAAGATTGTTTCTTTCTATGTGGAAACATTTTCATGTGTTTTCATAATAGTGGTCTCATACACTGTTTGTCCTTTTGTGATTGACTTATTTCACTAAGCATAATGTCTTCCAGATTCATCCATGTTGTGAGATGTTTTGCAGATTTATCGTTGTTCTTTGTGTAGTATTCCATTGTATGTATGTACCATAGTTTGTTTATCCATTTATCTGTTGATGGGTACTTAGGTTGTTTCCATCTTTTTGCTATTGTGAATAATGCTGCAATGAACATGGGTGTGCATATGTCTATTCGTGCAACGGCTCGTATTTCTCTAAAATATATTCCTAGGAGTGGGATTGCTAGATCATATGGTATTTCTATTTCTAGCTTTTTAAGGAGGTGCCATATCATTTTCCAAAATGGTTGTACCATTTTTCATTCCCATCAGCAACATATAAGAGTTCCAATCTCCCTGCAGCCTCTCCAACATTTGCTATTTTCTGTTTTTTTGATTCATGCCAGTAATGTCAGGGTGAAATGGTATCTCGTAGTTTTGATTTGCATTTCTCTAATGGCTAGTGATTGCAAGCATTTCCTCATGTGTCTGTTAAATATCTTTGCATTTTTAAATTGGATTATTTGTCTTTTTATTGTACAGGTGTTGGATTTTCCTATAGATTTTAGAGATTAGACCTTTGTCAGCTTTGTTGTAGGCAAAAATTTTTTCCCAGTCTGTGGTTCTCTTTTCACTCTTTTGGTGAAGTCTTTTGATGAGCATTGTCGAATTTTTAGAAGATCTCATTTATCTAGCTTATCTTTTGGTGTTCTATCTTCCAATTTTTTGTCTGCGCATGTAACTCTTTATGATAATGAAATTATCTGAGAAGTGGATTATGAAACATTTTTTGTTTTCTTTATATTTTTGGTATATTACAAAATGAGTATATATTATTTTAAAATTTACGCTAACCAAATCTCATTACTTAATAAGCTAAAATAAACTATCTTTGGCAACTCAGAAAGATCTGTTTTACACATTACCTGCAATTGTGTTAAAGAAAATGACGTTGTGTTAAATGAATCATTCCTAGTTTCTGCAGGGAACCCCAGCCTGGATAATTGAGGTGTGAACCACAATTCCCTGCTGAGAAAGTTTTCTCTGAAAACTACCCTCTTACAGTCCTTACTCCCTGAACAACAGCCTCTCCACCTCAACTAGAAATATGTCTGAGCAATGTACCTCAAATTGCAATGCTTCCATACATCAGTATTTTAAATACAGAATCTTTTGCCACAGTAATATCAACTTCTGGATTCTATTCAACCACAACCAAAAAATGCTCACTCCCAAGTACTCACAAATACATATTCAAGGATAGCAAAAAACTACAAACAACTTATACATCCCATTAATATGGAATAGGTTAACTACACTATGTTACAACTATACAATGGAATACCGGGCAGCCGTAAAACAATGAAACAAATCTATACGAACAGACCCGAGAATATGTCTAAGATCAATTGTTTAGTAACAAAGTAAGTTATAGAACAATAAGTATAATTTGACATCATTTTGAAAAACACAACACAAAACAAAATGTATAGTTGTATGGATATTTATATTTGCTTAGAAAAAGTTGTGGAAGGATATGCAGCCAACTGTGAATAGTGGTTACTTCTTGGCTATAGAATGAGAAGAGCAATAAGGAGAGTACGTTTTCCAGATGGCTTAGTGATTAGAAGCAGTCTCTAGAGCAGCACCATCCAATAGAAACTTCTGTGACAATGGAAATGTTCCGCGCTCTCCAATAGGTAGCCATTAGCCACATGTGGCTATTGAACACTTGAAATGTGACTAGTATGAGTAAGGAACTGAATTTTTAAATTTTATTTAATTTTAATTTTAATAGCCATATATGGTTAGTGTTTAACTTACTGGGCAGCACAGCTCTAGAATCGAAATGGATGGCTTCACGTTCTGATTCCACCACTTTCTAGTTGTGTAAACACGTTTCTGAACTCCCCTAAGCCTCAATTTCCTTATCTGTAGAATAGGAATGATTAGAATTTCTACTCCTAAGGTTATTGTATAATCTGTTCAGTATTACACTTCAATATTGATGATATAATTATTTCAATTTTTATTTAATATTTTATTTTTGAATTTTTCACAATAAACATGAATTTTGTGATTCTATAAATATATATATTTTAAAAACTAAACCTTCATTGGCTTTGTAGAGTTTCTCTTCCATCTATAGAAAAATGTTCCAAATTGAGTCCCACTTTCCCCTCTACCCACTTATCAGTTAAGGTTGACATTATTAAATGGGCAGGGTGTAAAGACAGAAATGGCTGACTTGATGATCTTTAATTGGTCTGAGACTGCCCTGGCTTCAGGTTATATTTTTGCAGTTCCCTTTATGGACTCCTGCAGAAAGTTAGCCCTATGGCATCGCTGGACCACACTCAGGCCTCTTAAGGTCATTTCTCATTTCCTTGAGCTATTTCTTTTCCCTCTCACAGGACTCAGATGTTCAACCTTTTAGAACTACCACCACCCACTTCCCTTCCTAGAGCTTAGAGTCTAGTGCGGGACACAGAGAAGACAAAAAATAAAATAAAATAATTAAAATCTGTGAGAAATTCTATGAATAAAATAAACAAAGAAGAAGATGAAAAAAACGTTGAGGGGAAAACTGATCAGGGCAGGCCTTTCCAAGAAGTGGCATTCAAGCTGAAACCTGTAGGAAAAGGAGCCAGCCATGCAATGAGCTGGGGGCATGGTTTCCCAGGTAGAGGGGACAGCCTGTGCAAAGACACTAAGTTGGGAAAAGACTGTGAATGTTCTAGAAGTAGAGAGAAGACCAGTTGGCTAGAGAACAGTGAGTGAGGGGAAAATGATACAGGTCAAAATGGAAGAGCTACCAGACAAGAGTCAGATGACACACGCCTGAGGAAGGAGTGTGGGTTTACTCTTAAGAACTTTATCTAGGTGAATTGTGTGATCTGATTTACATTTTAAGAACATCAATTTGCCTGCCAGGAATAGAAGAAGAGTAGGCCTATAGTCCACTAAGCCCTCTTCTTTTTGGCTACTACTAAAAATTGTACATGGGTGTCTTAGTTATCTAGTGCTGCTATAACAGAAATACCACAAGTGGATGGCTTTAACAAAGAAAAATTTATTTCCTCACAGTAAAGTAGGCTAAAAGTCCAAACTCAGCTTCAGGGGAGGGCTTTCTCTGTCTGTTGACCTTCTCATCAATCTTCCCCTGGACTAGGACCTTCTCCGCCCAGGGACCCTGGGTCCAAAGGATGCACTCTGCTCCTGGCACTGCTTTCTTGGTGGTATGAGGTCCCCCAAGTCTCTGCTTGCTTCTATTTCCTTTTATCTCTTGTAAGATAAACGGTGGTGCAGGCCACACCCCAGGGAAACTCCCTTTCCGTTGGATCAGGGATGTGACCTTAGTAAGGGTGTTACAATCAAACCCTAATTCTGTTTAACATAAAATTACAGTATCACAAAATGGAGGACAACCACACAATACTGGGAATACTGGCCCAGTCAAATTGATACACACATGTTTGGGGGGACATAATTCAATGCAGGACAATCAAATTTTTTTTTCACTAATATCTATTTTTGTTATCTATTGCATAAGAATACATGTCAACACTTAATAGCTTAAAATCACAATTTAGTACTCTCTCTCATGTTTCTTTTTTTTTCTATTTTTTTATTTTTTTTTAATTGTACTTCAGGTGAAGGCTTACAGAACAAAGAGTTTCTCATGAAAGAGGAGTACACATGTTGTTTTATAATATTGGTTAACAACCCCACAACGTATCAACCCTCTAACTTCTCAACCTTTTTTTTTTTAGTGAAAATACACATAGTCAAAGACACCATTTCAAAAATTTGTACATGCACAGTTCAGTGACATTGACTACGCTCTTC
>NW_004443947.1:25384301-25419458 GCF_000243295.1 Trichechus manatus latirostris | reverse complement strand
TCTTGGAGAATTCTGAGTATTAGAGATTTGAATTCCTTATGAGGTAGTTCTAGTGCATTTTCTTCCAGAGGAGGGTCATCTGGTGTTTTATTTTGGACTCCTACTGGAACTATTCTGTCCTGTTTTTGTAAATGTTTTGTTATTTTCCGCTGTCTTCAGGGCATTCAGTAGTTATTTTTGTTGTTTATTGATTGTAGATTTGTTTGTTTCATCCCTTTTTTTAAAAAAAATTTTGACTATGTCTGAGCAGGCAGACTGTGTGTTCTTTGTTGTTTGCTCATCTGTGGGCACAATACTTTTCGCCTCCTTCGTCAACTGGCAGGGTTAGTCACTCATATAAGGTATGGCAGGGCAGGTCTAGCTGAAGAGGATTTAATGGGACAGGTTGTTTGTGGCTCTTACTACAGCCACCAGAGCTGGTCGGTAATCAGTGCAGGGCAGGTTCCAGTAGGCCGTGCCTGCGCTGCTTGGTGGAGTGATGTCAAGCGCACAGTGCAGGTAGGCAGGATGCAGCAGGGAGATGGTTATGTGTGGATCTAAGCTGGATATGGGAGAGAGGAGAGAGGAACAGGAGCCAAAAAACATACAAACAAACAAAAAAGAATGCTAGGAGAGCTTGCCGTTGGAGTGGAAAGATGAGAGACTATGAAATGGAGAAAAAAAGAAAGTGGATGAGGAAGAAAAGAAAAGAATGAATTAATAAGAATCAGAAAAGTTAAAGAACCACAAAGTTCCCAGGGATCCCACCAGTGCAGCTATGAGGTCTGGGGAAGTCGCTCTCAGGTGTTGCAGCACAGTCTGGCTAGAAGGCGTAGAGGTATAGAATGCCAGGTATTCAGGGAACAGAAAGAGAAGGAAGATATAGTGAGACGAGAAACTGAGCAATTAAGAAAGACAAAAAGGGAAAAAGAGGAAAAAGAAAACAAAACAAATTAAAAAAAAAATAACAAGAAAGGCCCCCAAAGAAACAGAAAGAAAAAAAAAACCAACATAAACAGAAATGCGCTCAAGGATCCCTCTGCACGTCTGTGGAAGCTGAAGGGGAGTCTCCCTGCCATGCAGCTCAGCCTGGCCAGAAGGGGCTCCCAACTCAAGAAAAGGAAAAGAAAACAAACAAACAGTTCAAAACAAACAAACTAACAAAAGCCCCAGGATCCTACAAGCGCAGCAGCTCAAACCAGGAAGCAGCTCCACACTCAAACGGAGCTCCGCAGCCCCTCAGGAAGAAGCAAAGATGGCGCACAGAGCCAGGTACTTGAGCGAAGGGAGGGGGAGGTGGTGAAAAGCAAGTAAGAAATCAAAAGAAGCAGGGAAAAAAAAAAAAGCAACACTAGCAGCCAACAAATGGCCCTCAGAGAGCCAGCTAGTGCGGGCTGGTGTTTCTGGACAAGAGACTGTGTCCCTGGGAAGCCGAGCATGGGTGAAGAAGGGTAGAGAGTGGGAAAGCGTATATCACAAATTACCGGTGCTCTGCAGCCCCTCACGAAGAAGCAAAGATGGCGCACAGAGCAAGGTACTCGAGCGAAAGGAGGGGGAGGTGGGGAGAGGCAAGGAAGAAATAAAAAGAAGCGGAAAAAAAGCAACACCAGCAACCAACAAATGGCACTCAGACAGCCACCCGTTCGGGTGTGTGGAATCCAAGCAGCCGCTGTTTCCCGGTCAAGAGACTGTGGCCGCGGGAAGCAGAGGAGGCTGAGTCAGGGTGAAGAAGGGTGGGGGGTGGGAAAGCATATATCGCCAATTACCGGTTGTTTTGTCTCCCTTTGGAAGCTCCGTGAGGCTGCTTTCTCGTACCCCCTGTTTGCTGGTCTCCGATAGGAGTCCAAGATGGTGGATCCGCACTGCGTTAGCTGGTAGGGGACCTCTGCATGAATCTCTCCTCGCTCTCCTTTCTCTGTCAGTTTTCTCACTCCATTTGGTGCTTGGCTGAGTTCTTTATCTCTTCATTTGTTGTTTTAGAGTTTCAGGATTGTTATATTCTCTGTTCGGCTTAGTTTTTCAGATCTTTGCTGTGGAGGGACAGTGTGGTGCTTCTGCCTAGAGCAGCATTTTGCCGGAACCCCATATCTCTCATGTTTCTGTGGGCTGACTGTGTGCAGCTGGGTGGCTCTTGCTTGGGGTCATTCAGGTGGTTGCATTCAGATGGTGTTGGGGGTGGCAGTAATCTGGAGGCACAAGTGGGCTATGTGTCTAAGACAGCTTTCTCACGTGGTTGGCAGTTGGTGATGGATTTGGCTGGAAACTCACTTGGACTGTCAACCCAAGCATTTACCCAACATCTCCATGTGACTTGGGCTACTGTAGGTTCTGAGAAGGAGCATCCCAAGAGGCAATATCCCAAAAGCACGTGTTCCAAGAGCTCTGTAAGAGTCTGCAAGGCTTCTTATGCTCTAACCTCAGAAGTCCCATAAGATCATTTTCACCACTTTCTATTGCTCAAGTGTCTCTAAGGCGAGAGGAATTAGACTTCACTTTTCTATGACAGGAGCACTGAATTAGTTATCTATTGTTGTGTAACAAATTACCACAAGTTTAGTTGCTTAAAACAATACACATTTAATAAAAAATTAACTATCTTACAGTTTCTGTGGACCAGGAATCCAGGCACCACTTAGCTAGGTCCTCTGTTTCAGGCAAGGCTTCTAATAGGCTCTGCCTGATTCACTCATGGCCAAAAAGAAGCGTCACTGGAGCAGATTCAAATTTTTAAAGTTATGGTGAACTGGAAAGACAGCTGGAATGGGAAAAATTATGAGTTGAAGCCCTGCTAGAAACTTTTAATCTCCCTCTTAGAGATTAAGGGCAGCGTATGCACTGCATAACAACCAAATCTCTTACCCTCGGATTTTGAGCACGATCTGAAGTAGCACTGTCCCGCTCAAAGATGGCAGCTGACCACACCACTTTGAATGTGTGTTACTCTCCTACGTCCTGCCAATCCTATCTCATGCATCAGGCTCCTGAAAGGACTCACTACATCTCTGTGGAATTTCCTATTCCAGGGCTTCAACCTGTAATTTTTCCCATTGGGTACCATGCTGAATCTGCCAAATTGTAAAACTTTAGTTCTGTTCCTGTTTTTCTTCATCAGCCATGACTGAACTGTTTCCAGTGAGTTTGAAGCCCTGGTTTCAGGGTCTCTCACAAGGCTTCAATCAAGGTATCAGTTAGAGGAGTCTCTGGGTGGCACAGACAGTTAAGTGCTTGACTACTAACTAAAAACTTGATGGTTTGAACCCAACCAGAGGTGACTTGGTAGAAATGCCTAATTATCTACGTCTTAGTCATCTAGTGCTGCTATAACAGAAACATCGCAAGTGGATGGCTTTAACAAAGAGAAATTTATTTCCTCACAGTTAAAGTAGGCTAAAAGTCCAAACTCAGGGCATCAGCTCCAGGGGAAGGCTTTTTCTCTCTGTCAGCCTTCTTCTCTTTGGTGTTCCCCTGGACTAGGAGCTTCTCTGCGCAGGGACCCCAGTCCAAAGTCTGCACTCTGCTCCTGGCACTGCTTTCTTGGTGGTATGAGGTCCCCCAAGTCTCTGCTTGCTTCCATTTCCTTTTATCTTGAGAGACAAAAGGTGGTGCAGGCCACACCCCAGGGAAACTCCCTTTACATTGGATGTGGCCTGGGTAAAGATGGTATTACAACCCCACCCTAATCTTCTTTAACGTAAAATTACAATCACAAAATGGAGGCCAACCACACAATTCTGGGAATCATGGCGCAGCCAAATTGATACACACCTTTTTAGGGGGACATAATTCAAACCATGACAATCTACTTCTGAAAGGTCACAGCCATGAAAACCCTAAAGAGCACAGTTCTACTCTGACATGTATGGGATCGCCATGAGTGGAAATTGACTTGATAGAAACTGGTAAAAGGAAGACAGGCAAAAACAAACAAAACAAAAATCCAAGGTGTCAGCCAGGACCAGGGTCTCATCTGGAAGCTCAGCTGGGAAAGGAACTACTTCCACTCTCAGTTACATGCTTGTTGGCAGGATTCGGCTCCTTTTGAGGTATGGGACTGAGGGCCTCAGTTCCTTACTGGCTGTCATAAGGAGGCCACCCTCAGTTCCTTGCCACATGGGTCTCTCCATATGGTGATTTACTTCATCAAGGCCAGCAAGGAAGGAAGTCAATAGAGTCTTCTGGCAAGAGAGAAGTTACATTCTCTTGTAAATTACCTTTACTATAATCTATTGGTTGGAAACAAGTCACTATGCTTGCCCACGCTCTAGGGGAGGCGATTATACAAGGTGTAAATACCAGACGGTGAGGATCATTGCAGACCACCTTAGAGTCTGCCTGCCACAAGTACCTAAGAATGTGGGGCCGTCTTTTATTTGCCACAAGGTAATTGACAAATATTCATATATTCAACAATATTTACTGAGTGCCAGTTATCCAGGTATCCGGGTTGGTCCCAGATGCATGGGAATGACTAAGACATAGTCCTAGGCAGTGGTCAGTAGCAGAATTCTTATTTTCCATGTGGGAGGCCCAGGTTCAATTCCCAGACAATACATCTCATGTGTAGCCACCACCCATCTGTCAGTGGAGTATTATGTGTTGCTATGATGCTGAACAGGTTTCAGTGGCACTCCCAGATTAAGACAGACTATGGAGAAAGGCCTGGTGATTTACTTCTGAAAATCATCTAATGAAAACTCTATGGATTACAACGGTCCAATATGCAACTGATCATGAGGATGGCACAGGACCAAGCAGCATTTTCTTCTGTTGTGCACAGGGTCGCCATGAGTTGAGAGGCCAACTTGACGGCAGCTAACAAGAAGACACGATATCTGGCCCCAAGGAGGTCAAAGGCCAATAGAGGAGAAAGAGTCTTAAAAATTATAGTTTGATAAGTACAACAATAAAAATATGTACACAGTAGAGAATGGCACAGAGGATGAAGTAGAGAAAACATCCAGGAAAAGGTAAAGTCTGAACTGGGTGTCAAGAAGTAAATAGGAGTTTATGAGTTAAACGAGGTTACGAAGAACATGTTAAGCAGCGGAACCAGCAACATGTGCAAAAGAACAGAGATGAGAAATAACATCACATATTTAGAGAATGGTGAGCCATTGGGCTTGGCTGGAGGATAAGTGGGGAAGAAACAGAGGGAGGAATGGGGGTGGGACCACATTAAGAAAGGCCTTGCATGATTAAGCAATTAAAGTATTAGTCTGAAAGGGGCACACTAGCCCAGTAGCAAGGACGAGAAGGCAGGAGGGTGCAGGAAAGCTGGTAATAGGGAATCCAAGGTCGAGAAGGGAAAGTGGTGTTGTTAACCAATGTCATAAAACAATATGTGTACTAACTGTTTAATGACAAGCTAGTTTGTTCTGTAAACCTTCATCTAAAGCACAATTTAAAATAAAAAAAAAAAGGGTTAGTCTGTAAGCAATGAGGTAAAAGAGTCCTAAGCAGGAAAGAAATATGACAGACCCTGCACTGCAAGCACATTTCTGTGGTGGCTGTCTGTAGAGTAAATTGGAGGGGTACAAGGAAAGAGGAAGAGTGGCCTGGGAGAAGGCAGTAATCAAGCAGGAATAAATCAAGGCCTGAACTGAGAGCACAGCTGTGGGAAAGGAAGGGTGGTGATGGATTAAAGAAACAGGGACGTAATCAACAGGCTGTACTAATTGCCTGCAGGAGATAGAGAAAGAGGTTTGGGCAGGAAGGAAGCCAGAGCATCTGGTTTCTGGACTAGAGGCTGTTTGGGGGAGTGGGACCAGAAGATGCTAGGTTCAGATATGGACACAGAAGACTCCAGCTGCCTGTGACATTGTTGTTGTTTTTAGCTGTCTTAGAGTTGCCCCAACTCACAGCAACCTCATACACAATGGAATGAAACACAGCCCAGTCCGGTGCCATCCCCGTAATTAGCTGAGGATCAAACAGTGCTCCATTATGATCCATATGGTCTTCATCAGCTGATTTCCTGAAGTAGATTGCCAGGTCTTTCTTCCTTGTCTGTCTTAGTCTAGAAGTTCTGCTGAAACCTGTTCAGCATCATAGCAACACGCAAGCCTCCACTGACAGATGGGAGGTGGCTATGCACGAAGTGCATTAGCTGGGAATCGAACCTGGGCTTCCCACAAGGAAGGTGAGAATTCTACCACTGAACCACCACTGCCCTCTACCTGTGAGATATCCAGGTGGAAATGTCCAATAGGAAGTTCACAACTGGGTCTGAAGCTCAGGAAATATATTAAGCTATAATAGAAATTTGGAAGTCTCCAGTGAAAACGGAAAAGATGTCAAGGAAGAAGCAGGCTGTGGATTAAGTCCTGTGGAACACTGATACTTAAGGAGAGGGAGAAAGGGGACCCAGCTACACATACTAAGAACAAGTGCAGAGGAGTAGGAAGAAAGGCAAGATTAACGGTGCCACCTCCTAAGAACAAAAGGGAAGACAGAGTTTTAAGAAGGATGGTTTGGTCAGTGGGGTCAAATGCTACAAAGAGGTCAGCTTTGATGAGGACTGAGAAGTAGCTACTGCACTTATATCGAACTTTTGGCTGATGGCTTCCTTAGAGGGATGGGGCCAGAAGCCAGATTGCATTAGATTAAGGGTCGCTTCTGGTTTCTGGACTAGAAGCTGTTTGGAGTAGTGGGACTAGAAGATGCTAGGTTCAGATCCGACTTGACAGCACATAACCAAACAACAAGGAGTAAATGGGAGGCAGGGGAATGGATATTTGGAACAAAAATGTTTGGCTCAGAAGTAAAGGGAAGTTAGCTAAAGTTATTAAAGGGAAGGTTGTTAATGGCTTTTGTTTGTCATTTTGTTTTGTTGGTTAAGTAAGAATGGTGGATTTGAGCATGCTCAAGGGCAGAGGAGAAGGTGCTGACAGAAAGCACGAAGCTGGAGATTCAAGTGAGGGTGGAATTTGCATATAACAAGAGATTTTACAAAGTTTTCATAGTCATGGTCCTTGTTCAAAACCCAGATGTCCTCAGTCCAAGCTTTTCTATTCTGGGTAGTAAATAAATAAATAAATAAATAAACCAAACTCATTGCTTTCAAGTCAGTTCCAACTCACAGTGACCCTATAGGACAGAGTGTAACTACCCTATGGGGTTTCCTAGGCTAGGGTTGCTATGAGTCGGAATCGACTCGACAGCAATGAGTTTGGTTTTGGAATCTTTATGGGAGCAGACCACCAGGTCTTTTCTTCCACAGAGTGGCTGGTGGGTTTGAACCACCAACCCTCAGGTTAGCAGCCAAGTGTATAATCATTGTGCCACCAGGGCTGCTTCCAGGGAACAGATCTCATAAAAAATCCTTCCTCACATAGCCCCCAAGTCCCATATACCCCTCTATCAATCAATGCTAGTCCCTTTCCTGTTCTTAATTTATTTTTACTGAGGTGTTTTTCACATACCATAAAACTCACCATTTAAAGTCTACAGTTCAGTGGTTTTTAGTATACTCACAAGGTTGTGAAACCATCGCCTCTAATTTTAGAACATTTTCATCACCCCAGAAAGAAACCTTGTACCTATATTTTTACAATAAAAATTCAATAAAATTAAAATTAAAAAAAGAAATCCTGTACCTGTTAGCAGTTACTCTTAATTTCCCTCTCCCTCCTACTAACCCTGGCAACCACTAATCTATTCTAGATATTTCATATAAGAGAGATCATACAATATTTGTTCTTTGGTGTCTGATTTATTTCACTCAGCATAGTGTTTTCAGAGTTCATTCATGTCATAACATGTATGTACTTTGTTCCTTTTTACGGTTGAATAATATTCCATTGTATGGCTATACCACAGTTTTTTAAATCTATTCATCAGTTGATGGATATTTGGATTGTTTCCACTTTTAGCTATTGTTAATAATGCTACTATGAACATTTGTGTACAATTTTTGTATGAATATATGTTTTCCTTTCTCTTGAGTATATAACTAGAAGTGGAATTGCTAGGTCATATAGTAATGCTATGGTTAATTTTTTGAGGAACTGCTAAATGTTTTTACAGAGTGGCTGCACCATTTTACATTCCCACCAGAACCAGCATGAGGGTTCCAATTTCTCCACATCTTAATCAATATTTGTTATTTTCTATTTTTATTATTATTGCCATCCAAGTGGGTGTATAGTATCTCATTGTGTTTTTAATTTGCATTTCCCTAATGATTAAAGTGGTCATTGTATATCTTATTTGGAGAAATGTCCATTCAAGTCCTTTGCCCGGTTTTTTTGTTGTATTATTTGTCTTTTTATTATTGAGCTGTAAGTGTTCTTTATATATTGTGGGTACTAGACTCTTACCAGACATATGATTTGCAAATATTTTCTCCCATTCTGTAGGTTGTCTTTTTTACTCTCTTGAGAGTATCCTTTGATGCACAAAAGTTTTTAATTTTGATGAAGTTCCATTTATCTATGTTTGCTTTGGTCACTCCTTCTCTTGGTGTCATACCTAAGAAACCATAGCCTAATCCAAGGTCATATTTACACCTATGTTTTCTTCCACTCTTAATCTTTGAAGTGCTTGTATGAGGCAAGTGCACAATAAAGTTTTGTTAAATGTTGAATGAAAGATCAACTAGGGGTAGAAAAACCAATGTAAATTTTCTTATGTCAGTCACAAAAGGACAAATATGTTCTCACTTACATGAATTAACTAGAATAGGAAAATGGATAGAGACCAAAGTTTGTTAGTGGTTATCAGGTATGATAGGGAGGGGAAAAGAGGGGGTCATTGCTTAGGGGGCACTGAGCTTCTGTTAAGGGTGATGGCAAAAGTTGCAAATGGATAGTGGTGATGGTTGCACAATATGATGAATGTAATTAATTGTCACTGAATTATACATGTGAAAAATGTTGAAATGGCAAATGTTTTGTTATACATATGCTTACCACAATGGAAACAAAAAAATATTGCTTAAGAAGTGTGAATCAGTTATTCTCCAAGTGTTTTCTATGCTCAAGCAGGTGCAGGGTCTGTCAGACAGAGGAAGCCTATCTCAGTAGTCCACAGTACAAAACAGCAAAGGTTACCTTAGAGCATTTCCTTGCAGGCCTAAGGGGATTTTCTTCTTTGCTTATTTTTACAGCTCGAGGGGGAAAACATTTAGTTCTTCAGACACCCAGGAACCAAGTCAGCTACACAGCTGTGGACTAGCTCCCTGGGAACCTTTACAAGAGCATGACAATGTCCAGACACTCTGTTCCCAGGGCTGCCACCAACATAGTGCTGTTGCCATGGAAGCCAGTCATCAGACAGAGCTCCTGTCGCCCAGCGTCATGCCCCTTTCCCTACTTGGGTTTTCACCTGCCCTATCCATTGTTGATATTTTCCTGTTCTATGTGCTTTGTGTCTTTTATGTTTTTCCAGAGCATTTGTCATATAGAACATGAAAACTTGCTGTCATCCCTCTTCCCCGAGTTTCTCTAGGATAGTGGTTTTCAACCTTGCCTTGGCTGCATTTTGGAATTATCTGGAGAAATTTTTTAAAAACTATAATATCTGGGCTCCACCTCCTGAGATTCTGATTCAGTGGGTCTGGGCGTGGGTAGTTTTCCAAGCTTTCCAGGTGATTCTAATGTGCAGCCAAGATTGAGAACTTCTGGTCTAGGAGAGTGCTTCAGGCTCACACTCCCCAGCCATATGTGTAGTTATTTCAATCCCATTAAAGAGTTTTAAAGCAACTCTTTCCTCCCCTACTTCATCCCTAGCACACACAGAAAGGAAATATTAATTCAATCATCTATTCACTGATTTTAATAAACATGCCTACTAAGTGCAAGCTAGGTGTAGAGAAATACACTTCCTTCCGGGAGCTCAGTGTAAAAAGCACCATCAACCTAAATATCTCTAATACTAAGAACTAAGTTATAGGGTCGCCATTTATGGCTGTAGTTTGTATGGTTCAAAGATCCAGGCTCAGACGCCATCTGACAAGCCTCTGCCCCTCTCAGGGCTGTGTCAGCCAGAAGAAGAAGGGAGCCTCTTTGTGATTCACACCAAGGTGCCACACATGCGGGGGTAGGGTGGGGTAGGACCTGGCTACTTGCAATATGATCTGAGCATGGCACTAGCACCAAGCCTGGCGTATGGGGGCATGATGTAATATTTGTTGAGTGAATAAAAAAGGCTGCACAGGAGTGTTCAGAAGAGGAATTAATTCTGTCTAGGGGGATGATGCTCAGAAGGACTGAAAAGGTGACATTTGAGCTGGGTCTTGAGGAACAATCTGCCCAATAAAGAAATGAGGAAAAAAGCATTTCTAGCAGGTGGAATGAGCCATGGAGCGGTGGATGGGTATCAGGGACATTCATGTCCACTGCAGCAGTGAAGGGAGTGATTCCATGAGGCACGAAAGAGAATTGGGGATAAATTGTGAAGGGCTTACTATGGACTTTGGACTGTTAGCCAATGCGGAACAGTTGGAAGACTTTAAGCTAAGATGTAACACAATCAGATGCTGGGTTTTTTAGATTACACTGGTGACCACGTGGAGGAAGGGCTCTGGAGAAAGGCACTAGTGGCCACCAAAGACTCCAGCTCAGAGGTAGAAAGACACTTGGGGACCTTGCTAGTCCCCGAGGGAACTTTAAAATTAGATTCCAGGGAGTTCTAAGTATTAGTATCTTTCTCCCTCAGCCGCCCACACACCATGCTCACATTCTATGCCGAGGCTACAGAGGACACCACCTCATTCTTGGCTGACTTTCGTTACTTCTGCAGTGGATGCAGCAATGATTTTTTATGGGTATTTCCTTAGAAAATCTGATGTCATCATGAAACAAATGGGAAACAAAGCCTTTGGAGGGTATGTATCCCAGAGACACTCCAAAGCTTTTCATAATCAACCAACAAAGGAAGACCTTGGTGAGATGAGAGAGACCAGTAGGGGGACCAAATGACAGGTATCACTCCTTTCCTTCCAGAGAGCACTAGGAATCTGGACAAAACATTTCTATACAAAGTAGACTATGAAAACTAGGATATAAACATTTTTTAGAGTTTTCCTATATTTTGGGGACTCTGGGTGAGGAATTTTATTTCACTTCCAAAGTGTCATAGCAATACCCACAAAGCCCAAAAATAAACTTTTTGTCTTTAATTCTGAGATTTACATCTGCAGTAAGCAGAAAGGAAGGACAATTGCATGCTTTTATTTCTACTTATTTTTAATGAAGTCTGAATGTTTTTGTTTAAATGTAAAATAACCTACAGTCACTTGTTTTCTGCAATTTAAACAAACAAACATATTAAATTGTCAGTTCCCACCCATCTCACTGAATCAGAAGCCCTAGGAGTAGGCCCAGGAATCTGCATTTTAACAAGCTCCCAGCTGACTCAACCTAATGCCTCCTCACCTTCAGACATCTTCATAACCTTTGCCACTCTCACGCTGCCCTTTTACCATTATTTACTCGAATTGCTTTAGATTAATTTAAATTTTTAGTCATTCTAGATAATATCCATTCAGTCAAGGTTTTGATGCATTATTGTTTTTTAAATTAAAGCTCATAACTATTTAAAAACCCATTTGTGGACCAACTAAACTCAGCTCCTGCCCCACTACTGCCTCTCAAGGCTGCAAGTTTGAGGAGAGTGTGCTTAGCTGTTGCTGGGCCCAACACCATCAGAGCCAAACTTTGGTGCCCTGAGTGAGGAGGAGCAGAGAGCAGCTTGCTTCGGGTGACAGGAGTGGGTATGTAGGGGAAGGAGTGGTGCAGAGGGGTACATCCTGGCAATGGAGGCCTTCCACAGGGTTGGTGAGGCCCCCCAGGGCTAATACAAGGAGTCCTGGAAGGAGAAGGAATATAGTTATATGAGTTTTAATTTAAAAAACAATAATGTATCAAACCCATGACTGAACAGATATTATCTGTTATTGTTGTTAGGTGCTGTCGAGTGGCTTCTGACCCATAGCAACCCCATGTGACAAAGTAGAACTGCCCATAGGGTTTTCTAGGCTGTAATCTTTATGGAAGCAGACTGCCACATCTTTGTCCTGCAGAGCTGCTGGTGGGTGAACCGCTGACCTTTAGGTTAGCAGTGGAGTGTTTAACTCTTGCACAATCAGGGCTCCTTGGATATTATCTAGGATGACTAAAACTTTAAAGTTAATTAATCTAAAGCAGTTTGAGAAATACTCGCAAAATGGCAATCTGAGCATGACAAAGGTTATGAAGATAGGTTAGATTGCTCAAGCTACATTAACTTCTTCTAGTCCTTGGAACACAACTCCCTCGCTCTTAATACACAAGCTTCTTCTTGCTGCAGGGCTTTTGCATTTGGGGGCTTCTTGCTACCAGATCTTCATGTGGCTGCTGCTTACTCATCCTTCCTGTTTCGACTTAAATGTCACCTCTTTCCCAAAGAGGGCCCCTGACCAACCTAGCGAAAGCTGCACCATTCCCCACCCATCCTCCCCCAGGCACCTGTATAGCAGTGGTAATTTTGCCCCTCAGGGGATATTTTGCAATGTTTGGAGACATTTGGGGCTGTCACAACAAGGGGCTTAGGGTGTTATTAGCATCTAAGGGGTAGAGGACAGGGATGCTGCTCAATAATCTATAATGTACAGGACAGCTCCTCTACAACAAAGAATTATGTCTTCCCACCTGTCAGTGCCACAACTGAGTTGTTAGGTGTCATCGAGTCACTTCCAACTCATAGCGATCCTTTATGTACAACAGAGCAAAACACTGCCTGGTCCTGATATCACATTCTCTCTTATCATCTTTGTAGCATTAATCAGTACCTGCAATAGTGGTTTTTGTGTTCCTCTCCTACTAAATTGGAGGTCCTTGGTAACTGAAGTTCAGGATCCTTCTGCTACATCTCAGCACCTAGGAGACTCCCTGGCACATCTAAACTCTCAATACATTTGACCTGCTGTAACTCTGTCCTGTGAGACCGTAAGTTGAAGACACCTGGCCCAGAGTAACTGATAAACCAGAGAAAATAGCAGTCAGTTTTCAAAATGAAACATCTTTTATTAATGAGTGTACATACAAATGAAACTAGGCAGTCACCAAGATCCCCTCACGCTTTGGCGTACTCAGAACTTATTCCAACCATCTTTACAGTCCTCAGTGAAAGACTGGTTCTGCTGTTTCTCAAAGCTGTGCAAAATTACTTAAGCTTAAATACACAGTCTTAATTACACCAGTGTCCTAATGGCCCAAGACAGATTGTAGATAACGGAATCTTAATTGTGTTTCGCAGTATCAAAAATGGAAAAAAAAATATTCAACACATTCTACAAGATTGATATATTTACAGAAAAGAAGTTCATATAATTAACCAAATACCTCCCTGTCCTTCCCTCTTACCCATTCTTCCTGCTCAACTATTGATAAATTTTTACTTCTTGATCCAGCAACAACAGTATGAGAGACAAATAACCGAACATTAACTTTTTCAAAAAAGAAATATTAAAAAAAAGGAGGTGCAATATAGCAAGAGACTTATGAGTGCAACACCATTGAAATTATTTATTGAGCATTAATGCTAGGTCTGCTGTTACTATAACTCTACTGGAAAAAAGAAACAAAACAACGTTTCATTTCTGTAGTGTTTACTTTTCTAAGATTTTTAACAAGTACCATCTCATTGGAATTTATCACTATACTTTAAGGTAGGTATGGAAACAATCATCTCTATCAGATGAAAAAACTTAGGCATAAAGAACAATTTGCCCCGATGTCAGCTGGTGAGTGTTACTGTTAGATGAGTTAGGATTAGAACCCAGGTCTTCTTATTCCTAAACCTGTCTGTTGCCCATTTCCTCCCAAGCACCGATATATTCTGGCACAGAATGCTAGTGGGTGTGCCATGAATAAGTGTCATATGCTCAAACAAGTTTTGGAAACGCTGGATTAAACAAAGTTAACTAGATTCCCAGAGCCTTTAACATGCATCGCAGGTCTCCAGGAAGGTGATGGAGAACAAGCAGGCGTCACAAACACCAGGCATGTAACAAAGTAAATGTGGCAGGTCCTGGGGTGAGGAGGTGGGGTTCTGGTGGACTAGAGGGTGTGACCCCATCTAAAGGGCCCCCAACCACTTCAGAATATAGCCCCTTGTGCTATGCAGAGGGCCTATTCAGAAAGGCTACACATCTGGGTTTTAATTTTAAAATTCCAGGTTTATGCATATTGGCTAAAGAAAGAAAACACTGTAGACTGAACAAAATACATGTGTAGAAAATGAGGCTAGCCCCGTTGGGAAATTCGGTATACAACGTTCCCAGTCTTATTTTCCCGTAGAATCTTTATTCATAGAGGACCTATTCATTTCCTAGAACTCTGCAGAACAGTGTAGAAAATGTTGCCTTAGAAAGCAAGCATCCTGCCCTCCTAGACCACCGTAGCGTGAGTAGCTCTGAACCCCAAGAATGAATCATCATAGGGTTTACTCCAATTGAAATGTAAATTTGCCCCAGCCTTGTTAACTGTCCAAGTAGGAATGTTTCTCTTCTGATAACCCTTGTCCTTGGAAACTGATGTGAAAAAGAGTCTACCACATTTCTGAACGATCAAACTGGTGACTGAGATGTAGTTACAATAAGCCTTTGTTGGACTTCTTTGGCAAAACCCAAAATTTAATTGACTCTTGGGAAAAGATAGCATTGGAATTGATCAGGTAAACGATCCTTCATCCTTCTGAACAATTTTAAGTACCAAAGTGCCTTGGGGAGGGGATATTTTAGAAATTTAGAATTTTGATTGGAACTAGTGACACTCTCAAGCAAAATGCTATTATATATGTAAAATAATTTTTCTAGAGTCTTTAATAAGGCAGAAAGCCCTTTTCCCTACTCCCTCCCTTTTTTTTTTTTTCCTGGCTTTCATTTCTTCCCCGCCTCATTCTAAAAATTATTTCAGAGAGCCATACGACTGTCTGTATAGTGGGTAGCACTGTGGCCCAGGCATAGCAGACATACCATAAATGTGTTGAATGGCATGGCAATTGATTCTCTTCCCCTGCTGTCTACGTGGTCCATACTCACTACCCAACAAACTGATGATGGCACCAGAAATTACCCATGGTAATTGTGATTTTCTAGCTTCTTCTAACTGCTAAAATACTTATGCTGGTCCCAGGGAAAGCCCCTGATGCCTCATATTTCCAGAACCAAGATGAGGAGCCAGATTGACCTACAGTGGTGAAATGAGACTCATCTCTATCTCCCCATGAGGGAAATAAAAACCTTTGCAACCTCATGATTTGAAACCCTCAGGGGAATCTAGAAAATGCAACTGTTGGAGTCACAAGACCAAAACAGGAAAAAAAAAAAAAAACAAAAACCAGAGTGTCATGAAATGCTTCCAGGTGAAGCTCTTTTAAGTCCCCAGTAGAATTTGCTGATTTTAAATCCTATTCCTCTCTTCTTTGACATCTTCAGTGACCAAGAAAGAAGTTCATTTCCTGTTTTCCCAGTGAGTCTTTTCTTTGATGGATACAGAATTCATGGGGTCTAAAGAGAATATGGAGGAGACCTAATGACGCAGTGGTTAAGTGCTTGGCTGCTAACCAAAAGGTCAGCAGTTTGAACCGACCAGCTGCTCCGAGGGAGAAATATGTGGTAGTCAGCTTCCATAAAGATTACAGCCTTGGAAACCCTATGGGGTGGTTCTATTTTGTCCTATAGTGTTGATATGAGTCGGAATTGACTGTACAGCAACAGGTTTTTTAAAGAGAATATATGATTCTAAAACTTTTGTGTTTGAGAAAAAGCTCTGTGATGACCGGAATATTTGAGCCAGTCTTAAAGTTAAAAAAAAAAAAGACTATATCACCAATGGGGTTGACGGTACACAGATTTGAGCTAGAGAGTCATAGTACCAAATGCCACCTGACATGTTGGATGCCAGGTGAAAGTGACACAGAAAAATAGCCCTGGAGCTTAGAAGTCTGACACGAGGACAGCTCATCTGTGTCTTCTGCAGTCCTGATAAAGCCCCTGCAGGGCCAGTGGGTCTTAATACATGACATAAACATCCTCCTCAATAATATAGACATTGTCTTCTGCTCGGACGCCCTCCTCAGCTGCACTCTGTAAAGCTCCAATTTGAGGGCTGTTAAATGAAACTGCTCTGTAGAAAGAGTTAAAGAAAACAATGAGTAACGGAAAGAACAGACCAATTCTAAAGTATGAGCAGCACTTTTGTTTATGATCACTCAAGATGAGTATTTGCCACTCCAAGCTCTATTCACTTAGACTATGAATGAATAGCACCCTCTGGGGTTGTGAAAATAGTGGCCCTACGTATTAAATTGCAGAAAAGTTTAATAATCAGGTAGACAACCTAATTAGATTGGACTCCTTCAGGAGACTCATGTAATAGAATACCAAAATGGATAACATAAAAAGACAGATATCAGACACTATTATGGACTGAATTGTCCCCAGAAAATATGTGTTGTAAATCCTAACCTCTATGCCTGTGGTTATAATCGCATTTGGGAATGGATTGTCTTTGTTATGTTAATGAGAGAGGATAATGTAGCATATGATATAAAAGAGATTAAATAAGCAAGCAGAAGAGAGATGGGGGAAGATTGATGGCAAGCCATATGGAGATCGCCAAGGAACCAAGAAACAAACTGAAGAGACAAGGTCTTTCTGCCAGAACCGACAGAGAGAGAAAGCCTTCCCCTAGAGTCGAAACCCTGAAATCAGACTTCTAACCTCTTAAACTGAGAAAACAAATTTAAAGCCACCCACTTTGTGCTATTTCTTTTATAGCAGCACTAGATAACTACGACAGACGTCAAACTGAAGTACCAAATTTCAAAGGTGACTAAGAACTAGTTTGACTGATATTTTCCAACTGTTGATTGTGACCCTTTAGAGAAGGGCATTAAATCTACTTCGTGGGCCACATCCTGCACTTAAGAAAAACATGGAAAAGTAGCAGACTATATTGGATGTAGTTAAAATAGTATTTTTTCACAGAAATGTGTACTGAATCATGGTGTCAAAATCTTTGTGTCTCATGGTAAAAAATTTCAAACCCATCAGTTAGATGACTTTTATAGCATAGATACACACTCACACACTCCTAGGAGACAAAAGTGTCAGGCAGGAGATCAACGGACTAATATTTTGGACTAATATTTAGAGCTGCTATGAGAGAGGTGTTTTGGTGGGACTGCTTGGAGAGATTATCCTGTATCCCCTGCAGTTTGGGGGGTCACAGTGGACTGATGTCTGGGTTTCACAGAAATTAGAATAAAGAGCAAAAGCACAAGTCAGCGTCACATGTAGAGTGTTGATGGAGCTGGTCTTTTGTGATTTGAATAGTGGCTTTCCATCACCTAAGACTACCCAGAAAGGCTATGGAACCTACTGAGTGAGTCTTCAGCCACAGAGGAAGAACAAGCCCCCACTAAGTACATTTAAAGGGACATGAGAGACAAAAATAAAGTTTCTTTATGACTCATAAATGGATCAGTCATTCATGTGTGAAAAACACTTGGGTCAGGTGTCAATAGGAGCCCTGGTGGGGTTAAAGCATTTGGCTGTAACCAAAAGGGTAGCAGTTCAAACTCAATAGCTGCTCTACAGGAGAAAGATGTGGCAGTTTGCTTCCATAAAGATTTACAGCTTTGGAAACCCCATGGGGCAGTTCTACGCTGTCCTATACGGCCGCTGTGAGTCGGAATTGACTCAACGGCATTGGGTTTGGTTCGGGTTGGGTTTTAGGTGTCAGTAAGCTCAAAATAAGTCAGTGTGATGTAAATGCCAAAAAGATAATGTCATGAGGAAATGCTCATAATGTAAGTGCTACATTCTGTTCCTCTTTTTGATACTTTCCAACATTTTCTACAATAGATATTTTTTCCTTTATAATTAGGTGATAAAAAAAGAACCTTTTAAAACAGATAAGAGTGCAAGAACAGAAATTAAGTAACTAAAAGGATGCTATGTTCCATGTTTTTCTGCCTATAAAGAATTGGTTTTTTGTTTGTTTGTTTGTTTATTTTTTCCCATTCTCAGAGGCAGTAAAAACAGCATGGGTTTTGGAATCCAGAAGACCTGAGATTGAGTCCTCTTTCTGCTTTATAGTGTGACCTTAAATGTGAATGTGTTTTCCAATCTGTAAAATGGGAATAATAATAGTACCTATCTCATAGGTTTATTGCTGTGAAGCACATGATTCCAGTGATAAAAACCAACATTTACCGAGCGCTTATGATATGTTAGGCACTATTCAAAACACATTCTATGTATTGGCTCATGTAATTAACTTGGACACTTGAGGGTCTGTATACAAACATCTGGCAAAGGAGATAGGAAAATGAATGGCAGCCAAAGAGGGAAGGATTTTGAGTCAATTTAAGGAAATCCAAGCTGGTCCCAGTGTAGCAGGCTAGCTGGCCTTGGAAGTAGTTGTTTCCCACCATTATAGATATTCAGGCATATGAACCCCACTAAATGGAGGCAGTAGAGGGGATTTAAGTTTTAATTGGGCAGCAGGGTGGACAAAAGATCTCAACAAAGATTGTGAATTCAAATGCCTACAGGCCAGACAGCTAATGTAAGTGAGCGGAGTAGTGTGGGTGTATAGCAGAGGGGAATGCTGGCAACTATGGAAAACTGGAGGTATGTGCGCCACCGGAGGGCCTTTGCACTTCCTGCACCTTCAGCCTGGAATCGTCTTATAGGATCTCTGCAGAACTACTGTCTGCTCCTTCAGGGATCACTCAAACAGTCCATTAACCTGTTCTATATTCCTAATGGTGTTTATCTAGAAGCACCTAAAAGTACCTTGCTTATTTGCTTATATGTTTTCTGTCTGTTT
This sequence comes from Trichechus manatus latirostris, assembly GCF_000243295.1. NCBI lineage: Eukaryota > Metazoa > Chordata > Mammalia > Sirenia > Trichechidae > Trichechus > Trichechus manatus. The sequence continues at coordinate 25,400,658 of NW_004443947.1, read as the reverse complement.
TGTTCATCTCTCTGGAATGTAGTAGGCATTCAATAAACATGGCACTGAATGGAATGAAAGAATAAACCAAACAACTCATTCAAATGTTCAGTTCCATCAAGCAAAATGTGCAGTTTAGTTCTCTTGCTGTAAGAGGCTAGGATTGAGGTTCTCCTTCAGTAGCAGAAAATACAGAAAGCTAGTAATATCACTGGTAAGTGTGGACAATTTAAACTAGATTCTCAGGATCCAGAGTATAAACTGGAAACTACAGAAGAAAAAGAGAAAGGGGAACAAGTATTTCTCTTCATTTTTCCTAGAGTAGGAACACTAAAAGGTGTCAACACAAACACTTTCAAACTTACCTTAGTTGCTGCAGCTTATTTCTCGTGTATAAACACCCTATATTGGAGAAGAATTGAAAAGAAAATTAAACATATCAGCAAAAGTGTTTATAATACCTTCTTCCAAATAAGAATATTATTTCTGTGATTACTTTAATATGAACATATAATTCTGTACAGAAACCAGAGCCTGAAAGAATTAAATGTAGAACTAAGAAAGAATGTTTTAAAAAAGAAAAAGAGACGTTTCCCTAAAAACTTGAGTAACACCTGCAATTCCCTTTTGAATCTGTAGGACCCAACTGACATCCTGATTGTAAAGTATCTCTTTTTCATTAATGCTTTGGTATATACATCCATACATCTGTTGTTGTTAGGTGCCGTTGAGTCAGTTCTGACTCATAGCGACCCTATGTACAACAGAAGAAACACTACCCAGTCCTGTGCCATTCTCACAATTGTTGTTATACTTGAGCCCATACTTGCAGCCACTGTGTCAATCCATGTCGTTGATGGTCTGCCTCTTTTTTGCTGACCCTCTACTTTACCAAGCATGATGTCCTTCTCCAGGGACTGATCCCTCCTGATAACATGTCGAAAGTATGTGAGACGTAGTCTCACCATCCTTGCTTCTAAGGAGCATTCTGGTTGTACTTCTTCCAAGACTGATTTGTTTGTTCTTTTGGTAGTCCATGATATATTTGCTATTCTTCTCCAACACCAAAATTCAAAGGCATCAATTCTTCTTCAGTCTTCCCTATTCATTGTCCAGCTTTCACATGCATATGAGGCAATTGAAAACACCATGGCTTGGGTCAGGCGCACCTTAGTCTTCAAGGTGACATCTTTGCTTTTCAACACTTTAAAGAGGTCTTTTGCAGCAGATTTGCCCAATGCAATGTGTCTTTTGATTTCTTGACTGCTGCTTCCATGGGTGTTGATTGTGGATCCAAGTAAAACGAAATCCTTGACAACCTCAGTATTTTCTCCATTTATCATGATGTTGCTAACTGATCCAGTTGTGAGGACTTTTATTTTATGTTGAGGCGTAATCCATACTGAAGGCTGTGGTCTTTGATCTTCGTCAGTAAGTGCTTCAAGTCCTCTTCCATTTAAGCAAGCAAGGTTGTGTCATCTGCATAACGCAGGCTGTTAATGAGTCTTCCTCCAATCCTGAGGCCCCATTCTTCTTCATATAGTCCACCTTCTCGGATTATTTGCTCAGCATACATATTGAATAAGTATGGTGAAAGGATATAACCCTGATGCACACCTTTCTTGACTTTAAACCATACACTATCCCCTTGTTTTGTTCCAACAACTGCCTCTTGATCTATGTACAGGCTCCTCATGAACACAGTTAAGTGTTCTGGAATTCCCGTTCTTTGCAATGCTATCCATAATTTGTTACGATCCACACAGTCAAATGCCTTTTCCTAGTCAATAAAACACAGGTAAATGTCTTTCCGGTATTCTCTGCTTTCAGCCAGGATCCATTTGACATCAGCAATGATATCCCTGGTTCCAAGTCCTCTTCCAAATCCAGCTTGAATTTCTGGCATTTTGCTGTCGATATCCTGCTGCAGCTACTTTTGAATGATCTTCAGCAAAATTTTACTTGAGTGTGATATTAATGATATCGTTTGGTAATTTCCACATTCAGTTGGATCACTTTTTTTGGTTGGCCAGGGAGCTGTCTTCCAATTTTCTTGGCATAGACAAGTGAACACTTCCAGCGCTACATCTGTTTGTTGACTGATATTCAGTCAATTCCTGGAGCCTTGTTTTTCACTAATGCCTTCAGAGCAGCTTGGACTTCTTCCTTCAGTACCATTGGTTCCTAATCATACGCTACTTCCTGAAATGGTAGAAATTCGACCAGTTCTTTTTGGTAGAGTGACTCTGTGTATTCCTTCCATCTGTTTTTGATGCTTCCTGTGTTGTTTAATAATTTCCCTGTAGAATTCTTCAGTATTGCAACTCAAGGCTTGAATTTTTTCTTCAGTTCTTTCAGCTTGAGAAATGCCAAGTGTGTTCTTCCCCTTTGGTTTTCTATCTCCAGGTCTTTGCACATGTCGTTATACTACTTTGTCTTCTCGAGCTGCCCTTGGGAATCTTCTGTTCAGCTCTTTTACCTCATCATTTCTTCCTTTCGCTTTAGCTACTTGACGTTCATGAGCAAGTTTCAGAGTCTCCTCTGACATTCATTTTGGTCTTTTCTTTCTTTCCTGTCTTTTTAATGACCTCTTGCTTTCTTCATTTATGATGTCCTTGATGTCATTAGTGTTCAACACTTCAAATCTATTCTTGAGATGATCTCTAAATTCAGGTGGGATATACTCAAGGTTGTCCTTTGGCTCTCATGGACTTGTAATTTTCTTCAGTTTCAACTTGAACTTGCATATGAGCAATTGATGGTCTGTGTCACAATCAGCCCCTGGCCTTGTTCTGACTGATGATATTGAACTTCTACATGGTCTCTTTCCACAGATGTAGTCGATTTGATTCCTGTGTATTCCATCTGGTAAGGTCCACATGTATAATTGCTATTTATGTTGGTGAAAAAGGTATTTGCAATGAAGAAGTCGTTGGTCTTGCAAAATTCTATCATGGATCTCCTGCATCATTTCTATCACCAAGGCCATATTTTCCAACTACCGATCCTTCTTCTTTGTTTCCAACTTTTGCATTCTATTCACCAGTAATTATCAATGCATCCTGATTACATGTTCGATCAATTTCAGACTGCAGAAGTTGGTAAAAATCTTCAATTTCTTTATCTTTGGGCTTAGTGTTCGGTGTGTAAATTTGAATAATAGTCGTATTAACTGGTCTTCCTTGTAGGCATATGGATATGATCCTATCACTGACAGCGTTGTACTTCAGGATAGATCTTGAAATATTCTTTTTGATGATGAGTACAACGCCTTTCCTCTTCAAGTTCTCATTCCCAGCATAGTAGACCATATGATTGTCTGATTCAAAATGGCCAATACCAGTCCATTTCAGCTCACTAATGCCTAGGATATTGATGTTTATGCGTTCCATTTCATTTTTGATGATTTACTATTTTCCTAGATTCATACTTCATATATTCCACTTTCCGATTATTAATGGATGTTTACAGCTGTTTCTTCTTATTTTGAGTCATGCCACATCAGCAAATGAAGGGCCCAAAAGCTTGATTCCATCCACATCATTAAGGTCGACTTACTCTGAGGAGGCAGCTCTCCCCCAGTCATATTTTGAGTGCCTTCCAACCTGAGGGGCTCATCTTCCGGCACTATATCTGGGCTTACTTTAAGCTAATTATTAATAATTATATTTCATTTTTGAAAACGAAAAAAACTAGGATTTTTTAGACAGCTGCCAGATAACTGGAATAAACTAGGATTGTCCCAAGAAAAGTGACACATAAAGTCATAACAAAAGTCATCTCTGTTATAAAATACCTTTGACAAATTCTATACTCCTAGTCATCCCCTCCTCCTTAAGAGAGAAATAGTTGTTTTGTTAGGGAAGGAAGTAGAATTGAGATATTTTACCCAATTTCTGAATAATAACTTTGACTAACCAAGTTCTAAATAATTATGTGGAAACCGTTTCTCAAATTACCAAAGAGTACTCATTTTCTGACTCTCCTCTGCACAGACAGATGAAAGAAACGGATCAGTCATAAATTTATCTATGGTATCTTTAAAAATAGTTCCTTCATAGGGGACGGTAGATTATAGTAGAGAGAAACACACACACACACATACAACTGGGGGTTGGGAAAGGAGAGAAGGTATAGAACCTTGAATGGCTGCCTTTTGAAATCTTTTATTCTAATCCTGGGTGTTGCAAATGGTTAATACACTCAGCTGCTTACCAAACAATTGGAGGTTTGAGTCAGTCCAGAGGTGCCTTGGAAGACAGGCCTGGCGATCTACTTCCAAAAAATAAGCCATTGAAACCCCTATGGGGCACATTTCTACTCTGACACATGTGGGGTCACCACAAGTCGAAACTGATGTGACAGCAACTGGTTTATTTTTTTATTTTTTTATTATAGTCCTAGCTCTGCAATCAATTTCTTCTCCCAGAGTCTTGCCTGCCTCCCAGTTAAATAGGTGAGTGTAGAACATGCAGTCCTCACAATATGACCCAGGAGGCAGTAGAATGGTTTGAGGGAAGGTAGGGGTGCAAAAAATATCTTACATATTCCAATGGTTTGTGGTCCTCCAAAGCTCAAATCTACCTGACAAACTCATTTCTTAGTATTTAATTTCTTTCCTTTAGAGAAAATTGAAATTTATTTTTTCTCCTTATTATTGTTTTTGTTGAGTCAATTTTGACCCATAGTGACCCCATGTAACAGAGTAGAACTGCCTCATAGGGTTTTCTTGGCTATAATCTTTACCAAAGCCGATTGCCAGGTCTTAGGTGGGGCCGTCCTAAGGGGTGAAAAAAAGGGGAGAAAAAAAATGGCTGAGAAACACTGGAGTCAAATATAAACGTCACTAGAATATAAGCTTCATGAGACAGCCAGTGTCCTAGGAGTTCCCGGCATGCAGCTGAATGAATGGTTCCAACTCCAACTAACACGATCATCAGAATCACCGGGGGGTTAAACCCAAAAACCTCAAACCTATTGCCGTCAATTCTAATAGCGACCCTATAGGACAGAGTAGTACTGCCCCAAAGGGTTTCCAAGGCTTAATCTTTGCAGAAGCAGATTACCACATCTTTCTCCTCCGAAGCAACCGGTGGGTTTGAGCTGCCAATCTTTCAGTTAGCAGCCAGGTGCCTAACCACTATACCACCAGGCCTCCTTTCCTAAGACTTAGGGAGCTTTAAAATGTAGATTTCCAGGTCCTCCCCTGGAAATTCTAATTCAGGCCTGGATGGGGGCATAGATTTGCTTTAAGCCTTCTACTCAATACCAGTTGATTCTCATGTGTAGTCATTGTATTATTCGATCAAGATCCTTTCCAGTTCTAAAACAGTTATCTATAGACTGATTGCTCTTCCTTATCTTCAATTATATTTCCAGAGGTTCACGGCAAAAAGGATTTTTTCTAAATACAATAACAGCAGTTTATGATTGCTGTGCCCTTACAATGTGCCAGGCACTATCCTCAGAGTTTTGCAGGTGCTAACTCATTTAAACCAGGGCTTTGAACCACTTCATTCCACTCCTATCCCCTGCTGAGATTTTGCATTTCCACCCTAGATGTACTGAATCAGAATCTACATTTTAATAATATTCCCAGGTATACATAAGAATCACCTAGGGGATCTTGTTTTAAAAAAAAAATTAACACATATACATAAGAATCATCAGGAGAGTTTGTTAAAATGTAGATTCTGATTCACTACATCTGAGATGGAAATGCAAATTCTCAGCAGGCGATTGAAGCAGAATGAACCAGTGTGAAGCCCTGATTTAAACCTCACGTCCACCTTGAGGCAGGTTGTATTACCACGTGCATTTTATAGATGAGGCTATTGGGTTACAGGGATGTTAATGTGAAATAAAAATCACATGGCTCGAAAGAGTCAGAGATGCTTGAGCCCAGGCAGTTTGACTTTAAAGCCCTTGTTCTATTCCTTTAGGCACACTCCTGAAATGACTTACTTTTGATAATCAAGACAACCAAAATACTGAGCAGCACTGCAGCAAAAATACCGATTCCAATGTAGATTTTCTTAGCTGTAGTCATCTGTGTCTTTTGTGCCAAGGGCACTTCCTAAGGAAACATCAGCAATTGAAAAACATCTGGTTAGAGTTACGGATAGAGAACATTTCCTAGAATAACTTCCCCACACACAATGATCTTTTTGGCCCTTGGGTACCTCTGGAACATCCAGGGTAAGAACAAACAGCCTGAGGTTGTGACCATGTGGTGAAATTCTAAGACAATTTGAAATTTACAACATTTTTGGGGATGATGGAATGTTTTATATCTTGCTTGGGGTAGTGTTTACGTAAGTGTATATATTTGTCAAAACGCAAACTGTACACTCAAAATGGATACTATTTATTGTATGTAAATTATTCTTTAATAAAGTAAAAAAAAAGTTTTAAAAAGAAAAAATCAATAAGTTGGTTCCATAAATACATACTCCCATGATATTGAAAAAAATCCCTGGGTGGCACAAATGGTTAAGCGCTGGGCTACTAACCAAGAGGATGGTGGTTCAAACCCACCCAGAGGCGCCTCAGAAGACAGTCCTCTGTTTCTGAAAGGTCACAGCCTTGAAAATCCTATGCAGCAGTTCTACTCTGAAACACATGGGGTCTCCAAGAGTTGGAATTGACTTGATAGCAACTGGTTTGGGTTTATGATATTGAAAAAAAATTACTTTTAGTTCATATATAAATTGTCTGTGATGTTAACTGATACTATCTGAACGTGCTCAATTTCTGAATTTGGTTCTGGGTTATGGTACATATTAGTTCTTTTAACTGTAATACAGTGTTTTTGTCTAAGTCTATAGAAATAGACTTGAAAGTAGCTGCTCACAGACATGGACCTGATTAACAATTTAATGCTGTGCAACCAGGTAGGAGTGCAAAATTTGTTTAAATCCCTTGCATATCATAAGAGATCACCACCTTCCAGAATAAAGCTGAAAAGTGCCAGCTCTCATGCTAGACCCCTTTATATAGCTTAACTCTAATCCTAAAGGTTTCCTATAGAGTAGGTATTTTACAGAAAGTGAAGGATCAGAGAGGGAAGTATCTATTCTCTTCTCGGGCAAAAGTCAATCCTGGAGTTACAATCCTAGCTCTTCTACTTACTCGCTGCGTGACCCTGGACAAGTTGTTTAACCTCCCTGAACCTCTGTTTCTGTGTCTGTAAAGTACAGATTAAATACAGTTCTTGAGAAAGGTACTTTAAGGTGTTTCCTCATAAACACTATGAGGAATACAGAGGAGGGTAAGGTGACATCGAAGTAGCCCTGGTGGCTCAGTGGTTAAGTGCTCAGCTGCTAACCAAAAGGTAGTCTGTTCAAATCCACCAGCCGCTCCACATAAGAAAGATGTGGCAGTCTGCTTCTGTAAAGATTACAGCCTAGGAAACCCTATGGGGCAGTTCTACTCTGTCATATAGGGTCACTATGAGTCGAAATCGACTCAACAGCACCCAAAGACAATAAATATGACATCTGAGTGAGCCTTGTTTCAAGAGGGCACGGCCAGTGTCTGGAAAGGAAAAGTTATGTTCTTACTACCTTACCTATGGGGGGTAAAGTGGTTAGACAGAGCATGGGATTGTAGGAGTCAGGCTTTGCTTTCATTCTATTTTAAAATATATTACACAAAAACTACATGTTCATTTTAGAAAATGCAGCTAAGCATAAAGGAAAAGGAAAATCAACCATAATTCTAACATTCAGAAATAGCCACTATTACTACGTTGCTTTATATATCCTTCTAGAATTTTATCCTTCTAAGGGTTTCTTAACAAAAACAACTACTGTATAACATATATACTATAGTATAAATACTATATAGGAGCTTGGGTGATGCAAGTGGTTTGTGATTGGCTGTTAACCTAAAGGATGGCAGTTGGAACCCCCCAGTGACTCCACGGAAGAAAGGCCTGGTAAACCGCTTCTGCAAAGATTACAGCTAAGAAAACCCTATGGAGCATACATCTTCCTGGAGTTCTACTCTGTGACACATGGGATCACCATGAGTAAGAATTGACTCCACAGCAATAGACTTGGTTTTTTTGTTTTTGTTTTTCAGTACCATACACCATTTGGAGCCCTGGTGGCATAGTGGTTAAGAGTTCGGATGCTAACCAAAAGGTCAGAAGTTCGAATCCCCCAGCTGCCCTTCAGAAACCCTATGGGGCAGTTCTACTCTATCCTACAGGGTCACTAGGAGTCAGAATCGACTCAGTGGCAACGGGTTTGGTTTGGGGTTTTTTTTTATATACCATTGTTGCCTCCTCTGAGGTTCCAATTCTGGACAATCAGATTATGAGGTTGATGCACTGCCTAATGTGCTAAGGAGGCAACTACAGCCTTCAGTATGGATTATGCCTCAACATAAAGAAAACAAAAATCTTCACAACTGGACCAATAAGCAACATCATGACAAACAGAGAAAATACTGAAGTTGTCAAGGATTTCATTTTACTTGGATCCACAATCAACACCCATGGAAACAGCAGTCAAGAAACCAAATGACATACTGCATTGGGCAAATCTGCTTCAAAAGACCTCTTTAAAGCATTAAAAAGCAAAGATAACACTTTGAGGACTAAGGTGCACCTGACCCAAGCCATGGTATTTTCAACCACCTCATATGCACATGAAAGCTGGACAATTAAGAAGACTGAAGAAGAATTGATGCCTCTGAATTATGGTGCTGGCAAAGAATATTGAATATACCATAGACTTGCAGAAGAATGAACAAATCTGTCTTGGAAGAAGTACAGCCAGAATGCTTCTTAGAAGCAAGGATGGTGAGACTTTGTCTCACATACCTTGTACATGTTATCAGGAGGGACCAGTTCCTGGAGAAGGACATCATACTTGGTAAAGTAGAAGGTCAGAGAAAAAAAGGAAGACCCTCAACGAGATGGATTAACACAGTGGCTGCAACAATGGGCTCAAACATAGCAACAATGGCGGGGATGGTGCAGGACTGGGCAACGTTTCATTCTGTTGTACATAGAGTCGCTATGGGTCAGAACTGACCTGATGGCACCTAACAACAACAACATATACTATTGTAAAACTTGCTTTTTTCACTTAACAGTCTATTATAACTATCTTCCCATGTTAGTAAATTCACACATTAACTGCATTCTTAATGGCAACATGTAGACATACTTAATTGATTAAATAATTAATCCCTTAGTACTGAACATTTAAGTTGTTTATAACATTTGTATGATTAAAAATAGCAGCAGTGAACATTTTTCTCTTACATCTTCATGTATTTGTTCAATTATCTCCTTAAGGTAGATTCCAGGAAGTTGACCTATTCGATCAAAATACATGCTGCATGTTTTTAAGATACCTAGTGCACATCTGACATCTTCAGGGTCAAGACAAAAAAAGCTCATGTCTTCTCTACTGCCTATCTTGAACTTGCTTCTAAATTGCTACTACTTGCTATTAAACATACCTGTTCCGCAGGTTACTAAGGTCAAGAACAGCCTCACACTCAAGAGTGTTTTCTTCCCCAGCGTAAGTCTGATCGTATTACAATTTACACAGTTTCAGCTCTGATATTTAGCCAGTATGTACAAATTCAGCACACATCCATCATATCAATCAGTGCCCATATCAGATTGGTCAGGAGCCATGCTGTATAGGGTGTTAAATTATTTTATTGTCACTCCAGTGTGGCAGTGTTTTCGGTGTCTACTACGGCATATAACGTTAAGGCCATTTAGCCCTACGCTAAATAACCCCAACTTGTCAGAGCTTTTTGACTTCATTTTTTCCTTATAATAGTCTGTTGGCATCTCTCACCACTAAGGATTGTTCTTATAAGCCCGGCTTCTTTTTGTTTGTTGCTTCTAAGAGTTACTTGCATATAATAATAGCAAGGTTGTTTTTCCCAGGAGAGCCAAAGGAGAAGTGGCTATTGACAAGTTTGTTAAACTTATTCAAAAGATGACAGCACAATTTCATAAGACTGCAGCTACTTAGATGTTTCTCAAGCACACTATGGGAAAGGACAAGAACTGACAGAATCACAAAGTTGCTTAAGACCTCAATAAGTCATCAAATGGGAAGATATATGTGTAGAAAGAAGCAATAGCGGCATCAAAATTTCTACACAGGATGTCATTTGGTTGAAAACGGTATCAGGAAGTACGTCTCTAAGCTGTAATAGCATAAACACTTTCACTTGCGTTATATGTGTAATTGGGGTGGCTTCCTTTCAACCTCATTCATTTAAAGCATGTTGTTTCCCTGAGGATACATTGAAGTCTTCCTTGGTATATTCTGTTAACTTACTGTCTTTGAATTAGCTCATTTTTTATTTCCAATTTTTAGCCAGGGGAAAGTCTATATAGTGTTTGTGTGTGTATGTATAATAATATATCACTCATAAGTCACCTCTAACAAACTGGTCTACCTAACTGAATATTTCAAGTGAAGCTAAAGGTTGGTGGTTCAAACCGAACTGGTAGTACCATGGAAGATAGACCTGGTAATCTGCTTCCTTTAAGATTACAGCCAAGAAAACCCTATAGAGCAGTTCTACTATGTAACACATGGGGTCGCCATGAGTCAAAATTGACTCAACAGCAACTAACAACAATTGAAGAGTCAAATACTTTCTTTCCTTCTGTCCTTTTTTAAAGAAATTTTGTGGGATAGTCTTGCAGAAGCAGACTGTACATGTAGCTTGCTTCCAGGGAGACATACACAAGTGAATCTGGCTAATAAAACAGGAAGGAATATGCTTACAGTTTGATTATTATACCGAAGGCCATCTGAAGATGGTGTCACGGTGCCATTCCCATCTGCTCAACAAGAAGGAAAATTAATTAGAATTACAAAAAGCATTGCATTTTCACTGCAGACACTAAATATATTCATTTTGCCTTTTAATGATGGAAAGTTAAATAGTAATATGGCCAAATGCTACAGGCTTTTCAAGTTATAACAAGTTATTAACATATATCAATTTAATCTATAAGATGGTGACTCAAACTTTTTGTCATGGTCCCTTTGAAATGGAAGCCAGTTTTCTTCCTTATGGGAAAAAAAAATACAGGTACACATGAAATTTTGCCTACAATTTTAGAGGAGTCACAGATCTCCATAAGCCCATTTTTGAACCCTGGTTAAGCGTGTCACTTAAAGGTAATCACTGTTTTCACGCTAGAAAAAAAGTTGTCAAAGTGTGCCCATAGGCCATATGCCAATACAAAGATCCAAAAAAAACCCTAAAGATCAGAATCAGCCAATTCAGAACGGACATTACGTCGGTTTTAGATTCAGAATGTGAGTAAAATGTATTAAGAAAAACCCACTGCTGTCAAGTGGATTCCAACTCATAGTGACCCTATAGGACAGAGTAGAACTGCCCCATAGGGTTTTCCAAGGATAGCCTGGTGGATTAGAACTGCCGACCCTTTGGTTAGCAGCCAACTATTAACCACTACGCCACCAGGGTTACCAAAGGGCATCTGCATCCCCATCAGGAAATCAAACCCTGGTCTCCAGTGTGACAGGTGGGGATACTCACCACTATACTACTGAGGACAGTGGTACTAACAGGTACTCAAATGTACTAAGAGGTTCAAAACAGGTCACATATCACTCTTACATTATATTCAAATGTGCCTTGACTTTGATCCAAAAGTACTTTCCAAAATACGTCAGTCACAAGACCAATGCATCTTATACCATCTAACATCCTAATCTAAAAGGATATTATGCCTTAAACTTCTGAAAGTTTAAAGTTTCACAATATTTTGAAATATCTAGTTTGAGTTTGTAATACAGAACATAATCTATTGGCCCCCTAAGACAACTGTAGCTCAAAAACAGAATCCTCTTTTTATTGTCTATGAGTCAGAGGTCAACTCGACGGCAGCTAACACCACCACCACCACCATATACTACGCACTTACAGGCTCACAACAATCCTTTCCTAAATTCTGTTTTATAGATGAGGAAACTGAGACCTGGAGTGGTTAAACAAGTTCCCACTTCTAGTAAATGAGAGAACTCTGCTTGTAACCACCACAACACATTGCACTCCCATCAAATGAAATTTTCCTAACTAATGAAAAAGCTATAAAACCTCAACACAAATGAAATTAGACTAACCATGCCCTCTAAAAACTTCACAATGTTTACATTTTACTCATTCTGGGACTGTTTCCCAGAGAGCTAAAGGTAAGACCTGGGCTCTGCTTGTAAACTTGTGTTATGACCTTAGTAAGTCATTTAGGTATGGGACTGGGTGATTCAGTAAAAATAACATAGAGTCAGATAAAATTTGAGTCCATATTGACAATGTCCCTTAGCAATGCAACCTTGGCTCATAACCTTCTTGCTCAAGGTCCTTTGCATACATATATATGTAACATTTCTAGCTGGGGTAACCTTGAACTATAAGCAATTTAATTCTCTTACTTTCTTCATCTGTAAAATGAGGATAATAGTACCCAGCTCATAAAGTTATTATAACGATGAATGTAAAGCACTTAATACCATATTGGATATCAGCTATGATTTATTTCAAGGAGTCCTGGTAGTGCAAACAGTTAATTGCTCAGTGGCTAACCGAAAGGTTGGCAGTTCCAACCCACCCATTGGCTTTGCAAGAAAAAGACCTGGAAATCTACTTTCATAAAGATTACAGCCAAGAAAACCCTATGGGGTAGTTCTACTCTGTCACATGGGGTCGCTATGTGTCAGAATTGATTCAGAGAACCCACCAAAACCAACATTATTTATTTGTGGTGATGATGATGATGATGATGATGATAAGGAACCTGAGTGGCACAAGCGGTTTTCAATCAGCTGCTAACCTAAAGGTTGTCAGTTTGAACCCACCCAGCAGCTACAGAGAAGAAAGAGCTGACAAACTGCCTCAGTAAAGATTACAGCCAAGAAAACTCTATGGAGCGGTTCTACGCTGTAATACACGGGGCCGCCATGAGTCAGAATTGACTCAATGGCAGCTAACAACAACATGATGACGATATAACGGACGGGGAGGTGCACTGTACAATACACTTTCCAAACATCATGTCCTTTAATCCTCGCAAACTCCAGTGAAGTATGTTGAACAACTGCCCAAGGGTACAGTAGTAACTGGCAAAGCACTATAGCTAGTAACTGGCAGTTGAATTGGGAGCTGTCTGGCTACAAAAAAGAACTATAGGGCCTCCCTAATCTGTAGGAATGGCAACAGGATAAATCAGACCTTCCTTGAAAGAATTAAATGAGATAACCTATAATCTGTGAAAGGTAGGTGGCCAGCCATATGACAACCAAAATCCTTGCCAGACCTAACATTCTTTGCTTCTGTAATGCCTTAGCCAACGGAGGGCTGACGTGGGCACAGTGCGCACTTGGCCCGAGAGCCTCAGTTACACCGCCAAGATGGCAGCAGTCACTCAAGCCCCAGGAACACAGCTGCTCCCATGTCTGTTCCACCCTGGAAAGCTCTCCCTTGACCAGGTTTTAGTGACGTGATATTTTAGAGAATAATTACCCACTCCTACTCTCTTCCTCCTCGCACCCTAAAAGTATGGGGTAGAGCTGCTTCCACTGCTGCTATCTTGTGTTTTCATTTATTTTCATTTTGTTTTTGTGCCCAGAAACAGTTCTTACCAAGGATTTCATTTTCAAAACCAAATGTCACAATTATCTAATCCCAAGTGAATGGGTCCCTGTGTGATTCTCACTGCAGGTCCATTTTAAATTAACCAGCTCCGAGGAATGATGAGCAAAAAGAAGTCCCTTCAAAGGGCTCCCTACAGATCAGCAATTCCTGAGTGTAATGAGTCATACACACGAGGAGTCCTGCAAGGCTTGACCTTCTTTGGATGTAGTACAAGGACACACGAGCCAGCTGTGCAGTGATGCATCACAATGGGTTCAGCATGTGGCACTCCCAGAACTTACCGTTATGAGTAACAAAGAGAGTTAGCTGGGAGAGATGACAAGATTTAGCATCACCTTTCCTCTCTACATTTTAACTCTATGTGCTCAATTCTACATTCCTAAAGAGGAGGGGAGAGTGGGGAAGATTGCCTGGAGGGGAAAGGCAGAAGAGGGAAGGGCAGGATCTCAGTGGGATATGGCTTTTTGGTATTGATGTTGGCATCCTGAACCTTTCCCAAAATGTCCATGTGCAAGCATGGCAAGACAGCAGGGAAGCTTCCTGGCTGTGGTCAGGGGCCCAGGGCTTGGACAAAGCATATAACATCGAAGACCAGTGTGGTCTGGACACCAGAGGGCTGGATTCAACTGTTGAAAATCTGGCCTAAGGGAGGGAGCCCAGTTATAGATTTGGAGTCAAGACTGATTTGATTTGATTTAGAACAATATGCATGTGGAATGGAGCAGGAGAAAGGTGGGGTGCAGAAGTCAAATTCTAGAAAGAAGACCAGACTCAATGGTCTGACTGAGACTGGAGGAACCCTGGAAAGCATGGCCCCTGGATTCTCTGTCAGCCAGGAACTAAAACAATTTCTGAGGCCAACTCTTCAGTAAGGGATTGGACTGGACTGTGGGACATAAAGTGATACTCATGAGGAGTGTGCGTCTTAGCTCAAGTAGCTTCTGTCTGGAGGTGAGATGGGAAGGCAGAGAGGGTTAGGAGCTGATTGAATGGACATGGGGAATCATGGTTGGAAGGGAGAAGTGTGCTGTCACAGTATAGGGAAAGCAATTAGGGTCACATAACAATGTATGTATAAATTTTTGTATGGGAAAAAATAAAAAAAAGAACAATATGCATGTGGATGTTGCCAAATCATACAAGCTACCTGTGCCAGTCAGTACTTGGATTCTAGATGTTCTGAGTTACAGTACCCATAGTTGTTGTAGCATCTGTCAACTCACTCACTTGTAACTATATCCCAAGCCCTTCATCTCATTTAATCCTCACTAGCAATCTACAAGATGGGTGGTATTACCTCCATTTTACAAACAGATTAGAGAGGGTAAGAAATTTGTTCAAGTCACATAGCTGATTTGAGTGATCTGAGTTGGAGCACAAACCAGATCTGTTTTATTCCAGAGTATATGCTCTTAAGGCTCTGTCAATGGTTATCAAAAAACTGAATGTTCCGGGACTTCCAGGCAACATGGCGCTATAGTCAAAAGCACCACGCCATCCCTCCGCAGCAAAGATCAGAAAAAACTAAGTAAAAAAAAGTCGCACGTCAATCCTGAAACCCTAAGCATCAAACGAAGAGATAAAGAACTCAGCCAAGCACCAAATGGAATAAGAAACTGACCGAGAACAGAGAGTGAGGACAGATACATACAGAGGTCCCCTATCAGCTACCGCAGCACGAATCTGCCATCTTGGGCTCCTATCAGAGATCAGCGAACAGGAGGTAGGTCAAAGCAGCTTCACGGAGCTTCCAGCAGAAGACAGAACAACCGGTAACCAGTGATATAGGCTTTCCTACCCCTCATCCTTCTTCACCCCCACTTAGCCTCCTCTGCTTCCTGCAGCCACAGACTATTGGCCAGGAAGCACAAGCTTCCCCCTGGTGTTGCTTGGATTCCACCCGCCCGTACTGCCCGGCTTCCTGAGTGCCATTTGCTGGCTGCTGGTGTTGTTTTTTTTCTGCTTCTTTAGATTTCTTCCTTACCTTTCACCACCTCCCCCTCCTTTCTGTCAGATACCTGGCTCCGTGCGCCATCTTTGCTTCTTCCTGAAAGGCTGCGAAACACTGCTCGACCGTGTAACTGCTTCCCGGCCCATGCCACCATGCTGGTGGGACACCCAGGGATTTTCTGTTTGTTTGCTCTGATTTGTTCTGTTTTGATTTGTTTGTTTTCTTTTTCTTTTCCCTGCTTGGGAGCCCCTTCTAGCTGGGCAGAACCATGTGGCTTGGAAGCTACTCCCTTACTCCACGCAGACACACAGGGACATCTCTTTTTTTTTTTTATTTTGTTTTGGTTTTTTGTTTTTGTTTTGTTTTCTTCTCTCTCTTATTCCCTTTTTGTCCTTCTTCATTTACAGTTTCTCAATTTATTCTTTTTTTTTCTTTTACCCTTTTCCTTTTTTTTTTTTCATTTTTGTTTTTCCCCATTTCTCAGTCTCTCATCTTTCCACTCCAATAGCAAGCTCCCTTAGCACTCTTTTTTGTTTGTGTGTATGTTTTTGGCTCCTGTTCCTCTCCCCTCTCTCTCATCTTTCCCATACCCATCTTAACTCCACACATCACATCCTACCTCCTCCTTCCTGCTTACCTGCACCGTGCGCTGAACATCACACTCCCAACAGCATAGGTGCGGCCTACTGGAACCTGCCCTGCACTGATTCCCGGTCCTCACTGTCAGCCCTGGTACATGCCACAAACAACCCA
>NW_004443947.1:25328151-25383864 GCF_000243295.1 Trichechus manatus latirostris | reverse complement strand
GATCACAATAGAGGGTCCCAGACAGAGCTGGAAAAGGATGTAGAACAGAATTCTAACTCACAAAAAAAGACCAGATATACTGGCCCGACAGACTGGAGAAACCCCGAGAGTATGGCCCCCGGACACACTTTTAGCTCAGTGGTGAAGGAACTCCCAAAGTTCACCATTCAGCTGGAGAATGGAAAGCCTCATTAAATAAAATGGGACTAATGAGGCACAGCAGTTCAGGGACAAGACTAGAAGGCAGGAGGGGACAGGAGAGCTGGTGATAGGGAACCCAAGGTTGAGAAGGGACAGTGTTGACATGTCATGGTGTTGTTAACCATTGTCATAGGGTAATATGTGTACTAACTGTTTAATGAGAAACTATTTGTTCTGCAAAACTTCATCTAAAGTACAAAAAAAAAGAATTATCTATGTGAGATCAAATTGACAACAGCAAGTCAAAAGGTTTGATGGGAAGCCTAGGGGGCAGTGAGTTGAAGATAATAGTGATGAAATAATTTGGAAAAGGATAGTGAGAATAGCAGCACAACTGGAAGAATGTAATCGATGTCACTGAATTGTACATATAGAGACTTTTGAAATGGTGTCACTTTGGCTATGTATGTTTTCACCAAAAAAAAGGTCCTCCAATGTTGAGAAGGGAGAGTGTTGCCATGTCGTGGGGTTGTTAACCAATGTCAGAAAACAATATGTGTATGACTGTTTAATGAGAAACTATTTGCTCTGTAAACCTTTATCTAAAGTATAATTTTAAAAAATTTAAAAAAAAAAACCAAACTGAATGCTCCCAGGTATTCAGGAAAGAAAATACAGTTACCTGTTGGGTAGGAATGCCATGGTGTGCTGGTGGATTGTGTCTTTGTTTCCTGTGTTGCCTTAGGCTGGGTTTCTGCTGGCTGTGTTGGAAGAGGTGAAGTAACTACTGGAATGAAAAGAATGTAAGAAATGTATTCTATTTGTGAAGAAAAATTTCATCTCCAACAAAAACACAAAAATAAAATAAAAAATTGTCATCCATTCTGAACTGCCTTTACCCAGCCTTCCCCTAAGGCCTGCCTCTTGCCTACTACCCACTTCCAGCCCTTTCATCTCCCTTTTGGAAATTTATTCAAAGCTGGCCTTGAGGTTTTGCACTTCTGTGTAGCTATTTCATTATTATGAGGAAATCTGATCTAGATAACGATTTGGATAGTTGTCAGTATGCAAGATCAATTCACAATGTCTACTTTCCTAGGTTCTCCCCATATGTACAGAGCCTACAAGAGTGCATCATATGTAGGACAACCAATTAACTTGTAATTTTACTCATACAAGTGACATTTTACTTTCAAAGAACAGAGCCTCAGGAATTTGCATTAAACTGCACTTCTCCCTTCCCAGTAGTGCCAGTCTGGATTCCTTGCCTTATTCAGGTCCCAAATTATCCACACATCTTTACAGAGAGATGCACATATTGGCCATTACAGGATAAAAACCAGTTGCTGTCGAGTTGATTCCAACTCATGGCAACCCTATGTGTTCCACAGTAAAATTGTGCTCCACAGAATTTTCAATGGCTGATTTTTTGAAAGTAGATCACCAGGCCTTTTCTGAGGTGCATCTGGATGGACGCAAACCTCCAACCTTTCAGTTAGCAGTCGGGTACATTAACACCACCCAATGACTTCAACACAGGGCAAATACTGACAATATTGAATTCCTTGATACCTCCTCAAAGTGACAATATTGTCCAATGTCTTAGCCTTGGCAATGATTCATGACATTCAAGGCAAGTTTCCTGGCAATTGTATTCCATTCTTGCCTTTTGTAAGGGTGATTACCAGTGTCATCTCTGACTCATCTTCCATTTCTCAACAAAAGAAACTTCCACTAAGAACTCTCCAATACAGGACAATTTTCCCCTTCCCTTTCTTGAAATCACTCTTTGATTTTTCTATCAAATAACTCACTTTCCTTATTAGCAGAGTGTTGCAAATGGTTTGTGCTCAGCTACTTATCAAAAAGTTGGCAGGTGGAACCCACCCAGCGGCACCTCAAAAAAAAGGCCTGGCAATCTGCTTCCATAAAGATTATAGTCAAGAAAACCCTATGAAGCTCATTTCTATTCTGTAACACATTGGATTGCCATGAGCTGGAATCAACTTGATGGCAACGGGTTAATCTGCTGAGTTGACCTCTTGCCTCTTTATAAGATATTTCCATGATTTCCTTCTCTTATAGCACCACAGAATGTTACAGCAAGTTAGTGGCGGCACCTGGAAGGTAATTCCCAAATCTAGTCTTTCCTATTGCCACCAGCTCATCTTGGCACTCTTGTCCAACAGGTAACTATGCATTTTCTTTCCTGAATATTGGGAACATTGTTTTTTGACAACCACTGACATATAGTTAAGAGTATATATTCTGGAATAAGACAGATCTAATTTGAGTACCAACTCTGGCCGCTCAAATCAGCTATATGATTTGAACAAATTTCTTATGCTTCTGAATCTGTTAGTCTTTTCTCTGATTTCCCTTCCCACCACAGCCTTGATGATTTCAGATTTCAATATCACCCTTTCTCATGTTCTGAACTGCTTTGTTACTTTCCTCTAATGCTCAAAGCTACAACAGGATGTGGCCTTCTTTAGGAACTAAGACCAGGACAACATAAGAGTGTCACATGATCAGAGTCTTTACCCAGTTTAGGTCTATGTAAAAGACCTCTTGAGCTTAAGTGCTTTGCTCAAGTTCCTTTCTCCCTTGCTTTTACAACCTACAATTGTACAAGAAGGGTTTAGGCATGTTCCAGAGTCACTAAGCCCAGGGAGGAGATGGATAAAGAAATAAATGTCAGTCCCTGCATTGGACTACCTTCTCCTTGTACTGCAAATTTCAACTCCAAACTCAACCTCTCTATCACTATCAGGACAAGGATACCAGTTGTCATGGAGCTGATTCTGACTCCTGGTGACCCCATGTATGTTAGAGTAGAACTCTGCTCCATGGGGTTTTCAACTGCTGTGATCTTTCAGAAGTAGATTGCCAGGCCTTACTTCCAAGGGACTCAAACCACCAACCTTTTGGTTAGCAGCCAAGCTCTTAAGCGTTTGTGCCACCCAGAGACTTCTCAGAATAAGGATAAGGCTCAATTAATACCATCCCCGTGGGGTCATATGGATCTATAAACAAATGCTTTTCTTCTGAATCTATGTTTTAAATGAAGTGCAATGACTTCTGCATGTTCTCCAAACCAAGTCTACTAATCCACCTTGGCAACCATGAACTAAGTATTAAGAAGTTAAATCAATATTGAGAAAGTCAACAGACTCTCTACTGTGTTCAGCTGCCTGGAACAAAGCTGTTTTTCTTATAAACTTTTATGGCTTTAAAATCCCAGTTATGACCTAAGGCCCCCTCTTCCAAACTCAGCTCCTAGCCCAATCCTTCAAATCCCCCTGGTTAAATATACACATGGTTCAATAGGAGTCAAGGGAAATCAATGTTCCATCGGATTTTTCCGGCTAAAAGCTTGTGACATCTCTGTTACTCCTCAGAATCCAGAGCCATCTCAAGAGGTCAAAGAGCTTTTGGGGCTTTGAGAATCTCCACTAAAAGTTATCTTTTCAATCCCCAAAACTGAAGGCTTAAACCCAAACTTGTCCTCACAATGACAAGCTGTTTCTCCCCCTATAAGTCATGTTATTTTCTGTTTATCTTAAATCTAAACTCTTATCTATGGGGAATTTGAAGTAAGAACCATGTACCCTAAGGTGAAAAATGAACGTGTACGTTCTAAGTCCCTGAAGTCTTTAAAATCCGATGTTTACTTTTTCATCAGTATAAAGAGCATCTTTTGCAATTTCCATGCTACATAAATAAATTAAAGGATGCTAGAAGCAAAATCATGTAAGTCACTGACTGCCCCCAAAAGACAGGGTAGCTGTATAAAAAGCCTTTTTCAGTGAGGCTGTAGGTCAAGACAGATTCTTCCAAACACAAAGCTCAGTGCTCATGATAGCCGGCACAATTGAGTAGCTAAGGGCAAAAATCCAAATTAATGGAGATAGAATTCTGCCTCAACTTTCCATCTGTGTGACTTTCAACAAGGAACTTAGACCCTGTGTGTCAGTTCCCACAACTATAAAATATGATTGAATCATACCTACAATGCATAGGATTGTAATAGATTTAAATGACATAATAATATTTGTAAAGCTCTTAGCATGGTGCCCCACATGTAATAAATACACAGTAAATGTTAGTTTCACTGAAATCTCTTCCTTAGGTTGAAGGGTCCTACTTCACAGTGAACTAAATTATCTTTATTTAGAGCTTCTGAAGAACAGAACCTAATCAACCTGACTCTTGTTCTCTGGCATTCCCTATTTTTATCTCATAAACCTGTATCCAGCTGGGCCAGATCCACACCAAATTGTTTAGATGCTCTAAATCAGTGGTCTTGCCTTTTTTGACTAATAATTTATCCCTTTAAGAGTCTGATAAAAAGCTATGGGTTGCCACACCCTGAAAATGCTTTTACACACAAAAGCTTGCATACAATTTGGGGGTGAGGAAGGAGGGTCACAGATTCCATGAAGCCCATTCTTGGAACCCAGGTAATAACCCTTAACCCTAGATTGACCCTAAGTACTTCCACCTTGAAACAATGCCCTGAGGGTCTACATTTCCTCATTAGAAAGCCTCTGGGCTTGGAAACACATCTGTTTTACCTGGTTTGTGGTTCTGCTCAGGTGTTGATGTTGGAGGTGCAGAGGTAGAGACACTAGGTGATGTTGGAACACTGGTGTCCTGGGCTGCAGTTAGAAATCAACATGAAAGTGAGGATTAACCAAGCAGCAAGAAGTCATCTAAAGCTGGGACTGCACATCAGCATAGCCTATGACATATGACAGATCATCCCCAACAGAATTGGGCATTTCTCTTCTGAACTCAGAGTCCTTGTCATTAAATCATTGGTCAACTAGGATGTGTGATAGCGGAGGGCTTGAAGATATGCTCAAAAAGGAAACAGCTGCACTGAAAAATATGCATTTGGGGAGATTCAAGGTGAGAAATGATACCTTGTCTTTGCATAGAAGCACTTTTAGAAGACCAGACATGCATATCGGATTTATGTGTCTTCATAAACATCTCTGTGAGGTAGGGAAGGTATATAGAGTCTGGAGGATCAGCAGTTCTTTTTCCTTCTCTCTAGGTGAATGACTAAGACTTAAACAGTAGTTCTCAGGTCCAGAATGTTTACCAAATATAATGAAGAGCATTCAGCTCACTCAGTCCTGAGAGCACCCACCCTACAGACTTGCATCTTAAGTGAGGGTTAAGTGAAACCCTTTGGCCTATGCTGGACTGCATGTGCGGGCCAGCACAGGAAGGATTTATACATTTGGTAGGAAAGTGGATTAGATCTACTAAGGTTCCTTCCCACCTAAGAGATAATTTATAAAGGGCCAGATAGTAAATATCTTAGTCTTTGGGGGCCCTATGCTCCCTATAACAACTACTCAACACCATAGACAATACATAAACAAGGGAGGTGGCTGCTTTCCAATAAAACTTTATTTGTAAAACAGATGGCTGGCCTGATCTGGCCCTTGAGCTATAGTTTGTTAACACTGGTCTAACTTGTAGTCAGAGGCTTTTTAAGAACAGTCTTCTCCCTCCTCTGCTTAAAGTAGAATCTTGAGAAAATAGCAAGCACACAAAAAATCTGATCAAAGGACCATAATGGGAACAATAATAAAGAGAAGGAAACTGAATTGGCTGGCTCATGAACTTTCTTGTCTTCCTCAGTAGTAAATTTTTCCCCCAGGAAGGCACCTGAAAGTCTGAGAAGCTGCAAGAGTAGAAGAAGCTGATGAGGAAAAGCCCCAAACAGGGTTGGAGGGTAAGCTCAGCCTGTGAAAAATACAAGAAAACCTAAGCAAAAGTTTGGTTATTTGGGGAAGAGGCAGAGTCACGTTGGCTGTTATAGAGCCAACACAGAAATCTGCCGGCTTTATCATTTGACATCTACCTACTCTTGACTGGACCCAGTGCTGGTTTTGTAACTACCCACCTCTCACTGAATTTCCAAGCATAATACAAAAGTCTCCTGCTAATTTCTTTCAATGCCACTTTTTTCTAAAAGTTCAGCCAAGCCAGTAATAATATAATTTCACAATTCCAAGAAAATTGTAATCATAAGCCTATTATCCCTTTGCTCTCCACCTGCAGCCTCCTCACATTCGTCTCTTTCTTCTAGCACACTCTATCTCCCTCTTCTTTTGGCAGCTTCCCTAAACTGCCTCTAGGATGTAGTTTCCCCAGAGTCAGCTATTTCTCCATAGAACAAATCCCTTCCTGCTTGCCTTTGTAAGGGAAACAAGTCATGTGCAAAGGCTGGGAGATTGCAAAATCGAGCTCCAGAAAGATCTTTTCCTCTTCATTAAACAAACAAAAAGACAGCAACAACAACAAAGTATTAAATAGAGACACAGTTGTCAAGGTCACAGGTATTGGGTTTTATTATTTTCTATTATTAATATTATCAATTGGCCTTCATGGAAGGAAATTCATTACAAAACAGCACCAGAGACCACAAAATTCTCAAGAACTTACTCCTTTCATAAAATGATAAGGGAAATTAGGATGTCCACATCAAGATGGGAAAATATAATATTCCCAGATATTTGGATTTCATAATTTCTTAAAAGCAGCTGCTGAACAGTTGTTGTTGGGATGCAAATGTTTAGTATTGCAATATAAAGGCATTTTTTTTTTTAATGCAATTTTTATGATATGATGTGAGACATGTTTCCAAAAATCCAGTATCAGGAAAGGCGAAGAAGTACAACCATATATGAAACAAGACTGGTCCTGAGTTAACAATTGTTAAAGAGGGTGATGTATTTAACAGTACTACTTTATTCTCTACCTTTATGTTTGAAATCTCCCATAATAGTTTTTTTTTTAATTTTAAAAGGACATTTTAATATTCTTCTAAGACATAATCTCCACAGAAAGAGTGGTTCTTTGAATCAATTAAGCTTGATAAAAATATTCACTAGTGAAAACCAAAGACACAAGAGAAAGATTAGTCTAAAGGACTAATAGATCACAACTACCACAGCCTCCACAAGCACAGCTAGATTGTGGCCAGCTACCACCACCAACTGCCCTGACAGGGATCACAATAGAGGATCCCAGACAGAGCTGGAGCAAAATGTAGAACAAAATTCTAACTCAAAAAAACAAAAAAAGAGACCAGACTTATTGGTCTGACAGAGACTGGGGAAACCCCGGACGCCTTTATAGGTCAGTAACGAAGTCATTCCTGAGGTTCACCCTTCAGCGAAAGATTAGACAGGTCCATAAAACAAAACGAGACTAAAGAGGCACACCAGCCCGGGGGCAAGGATGAGAAGGCAGGAGGAGACAGGAAAGCTGGTAATAGGGAACCCAAGGTCAAGAAGTGGGGAGTGTTGACATGTCATGGGGTTGGCAACCCATGTCACAAAACAATATGTGTATTAGTTGTTTAATGAGAAACTTGTTTGTTCTGTAAACCTTCATCCAAAATAAAATTTAAAAAAATATATATTCACTAGATTTCCCTATGGAATAATGAATGTTTTTTCATGGACCAACTAACATTTTTGAAGCACTGCTTCAGGAGATAGTCTGCTGACCACAAAGATCTTCTGGCCTAAGGCCTTGAATCAAGGTTGGTCTGAGCACTTCATCTACACACATAAAAGCTTTTCTATTCCCCAAGAGCAACAGTTATTAAAAAAAAAAAAAAAAAAAAAAAAACAGGAATGTAGGATTTCCTTTCCATCTATTAAAGGAAAAGAGAAGATTACTGCCAAACAGAAAACCCTGCATCTTAGTTAACCCGCATGAAATGACCAAAGGAAGAAGCTCACCTGCTTTAATCTTCAATGATACAGTGAGTTTCTGATCGTTAAACCAACCCTTGTGCTCAACACGACAACAATACAGGCCACTGTCTGCCTCAACTGCATTCTCTATAGTCAAAGACACATTCCTTGCCAAAAGGGACCCTTTTAGCTTATAACGTCTGTGCTTCTGAAAGGTAACATGGGATCCAGATGTGTCAGTCTGGACAATTGTATTTTCGCAGTAAAAAGTAGGACATGCCCCTTGGCCCCAGCACACAGACGTGAGCGCTCCTGAGTATGTGCAGGGTAGTGTGACAGGCTGACCCACTACTCCATTCACTTGTGGATAAGAAACTACAGCATCTGCAAATAAAAAGAAGAGAAACAAAGAACGAGGGCTCAATATATTTTTTTTTACTTTATTATCTCTTTTCAGGTCTTCTTTGCATAGTGTATTTGGTTTCTAATCATATGACATTATGACTTAAATTTTAAAAATTAATAGTTACAAGCATGTATCTATGTTAGCACACTGTCAGCATTATTTTTAATGATTATGCTTGTAGATAAAACATAATTTATTGTACTGTAAGATACTGAGGTTGTTTCCATTTTTACCATTATAAGTAACTTCACAAAATCTTTCTGCATAAAACTTTTTCTGTATTTAGTATTGTTTCCTAGTATTATAAATTTCTAGGAAAGAAATTACCAGAATAAAGGGCAGGAATATTTTTCAGTCTTTTGATGAATATGGCCAAATTGCTTTCTGAAAAGTTTGAACCAAATGGCACTCCAGTAATACATGAGTATGTATTTCACCTGAGTTTGCCAGGTACCTGTTCCTTGTTGTTGATTTTTAAATAGGTAATACATGCTTATGGTTTTTAAAAAACGAGAACAGTACAAAAGGGCATGCAATGAAATGTCTCCTTCTTGCTCCAGGCTCCTCCCAAGAATCAATCTCTATATCAGTTGAAATACATTTTAAAAAATAATAAATTCTAACACATTTAAATATTTTTTAAGTTTTAATGTAATTTAAAAACTGCTATTGCAAATGGGATCATCTCCTCCCCCCAAGTCCCCACTTTCCAAAAAAACAAAAACAGAGCCAATATTTTGTTTAAAGCGTTGCTCGCATGAAGGCGGAAATCTGGTAAATTCTTTAGAAATCAATTTTTAGAATATGGGTTTATAATACCTCCAGGAGGGGCTGAAGCTTATCATGGGCTTTAGAATTGCTCAAAAAAAACCCAAGCAGGGGCCTCTTCCCACAAGTTGATGAGAGGCTGGCAACTGAGCAAGGCCCACGAACCCAGGCAAAACAAAGAGAAGAGGAGAATATTATTTTAAGGCCTAAATTGGGCCATTTGAAAAACAAACAAACAAAAAATTATCTCCTGGGGTAGTGGCATAAAAATGCAGTCAAGATGCCCTTAAAAGAAATCTGAGATTCCCTAATTAATAGTAATTTACTACTGGGCTGTGAGTTTGGGAAACGCTCTCGGAAAAAAGGCTCATTGTTAGATAAAATAAGAGTATATTTTTCACGGGAATTCTTATAGTATTTAATTTTGCTTAATGCCCTATTTTTCTGATTACAAATACATGCTAATTATAAAATTAAAGTATTATAAACATATATAATTTTTAAAAAAATGAACTTTCTCCCATAATCTCACCTTCCAGGGATTAGAACTTTTTAAATTAAAATATTGATTTTTAAAAGAAATAATTGTACATGATTTAAAAAAAATAAAAATAAAAAAGGACTAAAGAGTACAATGAAGAGCTAAAGTCTCCACTCCACCCCGATCACCATTTCCTCTCCCCACACTGTGATATCCTCTGTTACTATTTCTTATATACACTTGATAGAGAGTCTATGCACACACAATGTCTACTCATCCCTTTTTGTTTAAACACAAATGGCAGCATAGGGCACAATGTTCTGCATCTTAGCCATGGATTTTGTAATTCACAGCATTTAAGTAGCTTCTTTGGAGTAAGATTTTAGCTTGGCTGTTTGCTCACTCATTAACCCATTACTGTCCGACATATCCCAAGGACCAGCTTTCTCCACCACACTTACCCCCTACCCCCTTCACTCTGCATCCTCAGCCCTCCTCCTCACTTACCTGTCAGGAGCAGCATGAGACTTGAGATCACTACCTGAGGATGCATCACGGGATCAGCCTGAAGAAAAGTGAGAAGACAGACTGGTTGGTTGTGCCCTGACCAGACAGTATCGGAGCAAGTCTTAATTCACAGATTTGAACTTCTCCTTTCACCCTGACTTGGCAAATCATGTGAATCTGCTCTGCTGGGGATGTCAGAAGACCACCACACAGCTGTGGGACTCTGTTAGCTCCGGAAGCTGAGGGTTCTGCACCTGCCAGCAGACGAGAGAAGCAGCCCCTCACATCCCAGCTCTTTCCCCACACATACCCTCTAACCGGATTCCTGGTTTTGGCACAGCAGATAAAGGAACAAACAGGTAGCAACTAGAGCCAAAGATTAACAGTGTGGTTCAATGGCAGAACGCTAGAGAAAAGATCAGGCTTCTAATGTTAAAGGCGCACTGCCTCTTGGCCTTTAGGATGAGAGGACGCTGGCCCTTTGGTGGACATAGGGTTCTTCCTCCCCTGTGGCCACAAAGATTAGTCCTCAGCCTCAACCGGTCAAATTACTGAGTTTGCCATTAGCTAGAGGAATTGAGTGAGAATGTGAATCACCATGCCTAACTATTCATGCTACCGGAAATAATGACTCATATTACATACCTTACTGAGGGATGTCAAGAGAATGTATCAGGAAGCAGTAGAATTTGGAGATATGGGTATCTCTAGGAGTCACCAAACCCCGCCAAACTCTGATTTCCTCATTTGTAAAATAGGACTAAAAATACTTGCTGTGTCTCCTTCAAAGGGTTGTTATAATGAACAAAAGTGGAATGGGAGACCTTTGAGAACTACACCTAAATATGCATTATAATATTAGCTAAGATTAAAAAAATTTTTTTTCTTTATTGTGCTTTAGGTGATTTACAGAGCAAATTAGCGTCTCATTAAATAATTAATACACATATTGTTTTATGACTTTGGTTGCCAACCCCACAACCTGTCAACATTCTCCCCTTCTCAACCTTGGGTTCCCCATTTCCATTCATCCAGTTTTCCTGTCTTCTCCTGCCTCCTTATCCTTGCCCCTGGGCTGGTGTGCCCATTTAGTCTCGTATACTTGATTGAGCTATGTGTATTGTTTGTTTTATGGGCCTGTCTAATCTTTGGCCGAAGGGTGAACCTCAGGCGTGACTTCGGTACTGAGTTAAAAGGGTGTCTGGGGGCCATATTCTCAGGGTTTCTCCAGTCTCCGTCAGACCAGTAAGTCTGGTCTTTTTTTGTGAGTCAGAATTTTGTTCTACATTTTTCTCCAGCTCTGTCTGGGACCCTCTATTGTGATCCTTTTCAGACCAGTCACTAGGGCAGCCAGGCACCACCTAGTTGTGCTCGACTCAGGGGCTGTGGTAGTTGTGTTCCATTAGTCCTTTGGACTAATCTTTCTCTTGTATCTTTGGTTTTCTCCATTCTCCCCTGCTCCAGATGGGGTGGACCAGTAGATGTACATTAGATAGCCACTCACAAGCTTTTAAGACCCCAGATGCTACTCACCAAAGTAGAATGTAGAACATTTACCTTATAAACTATGTTATGCCAATTGAACTAGATGCCCCCCAAGACCATGGTCCCCAGCCCTCAGCCCAGTAACTGGATCCCTATGGGAGTTTGGATGTGTCCATGAAGCTTCTACGACTTTGCCTTGGTCAGGTTGTGCTGGCTTCCTCAGTACTGCGTACTGTCTTGCCCTTCACCAAAGTTAGCACTCATCTATTGTCTATTAGGTGTTCCTCCATCCTCACCCGTCCCCTCCCTCGTAACCATCAAAGATTGTTTCTTTCTGTGTGGAAACTTTTTCATGAGTTTTTATAACAGTGGTCTCATACAGTATTTGTCCTTTTGTGATTGACTTATTTTACTCAGCATAACCTTCCAGATTCATCCATGTTGTGAGATGTTTCGCAGATTCATCATTGTTCTTTATCGTTGTGTAGTATTCCATTGTGTGTATGTACCATAGTTTGTTTATCCATTCGTCTGTTGATGGGAACTTAAGTTGTTTCCATTTTTTTGTATTGGCCAAGATTTTTGAAGAATAGTCTGTGTAGCAGATTCTGTGCCAAGCACCCATATGCATTTAATCCTTGAGGAAGAAGCTGAGGCTTGGAGAGGGTAAGTGAGCCTAGATTCCAAATCGAGTCTTCTGACTTTTGCTCTTAATCATTAAACCATGCAAACATGAGTAAGCCTGACTAGTACTTCATTAACTTCCCCTCAGGTCTAAAGTTTCAGTAACTCCTTCCAGTGAGGCAGGTGATGGTGCTCTGTTTCTGACTTTCTTTCATGTTCTTTCACCCATGATGGACTTCATGGAGAAGCAGGTAGCCTTGGCATACTGTGGCAGTGAGTCTGGCACTGCCTAGGACTGGGAACCCCAGACTCAGCAGTCTCTGTACTGTGAAGAGGCTTGAAGCCTGATGCTACAAACTATGGCCCAAAGACTATATTTGGCCTGTAGAAATGCTTTTTTGACACTGTTTAAAAGTTTATTTCTTAATTATTGCCAAAATTTAAAAATCCAGAGAGTGCATATGAGAATGCAGATTTTCATCTTTCCAAGAAATAAAATTTAAAAGTCTGACAACACAGAGCCCAAACATCTTAGTTATCTAGTACTGCTATCACAGAAATACCACAAGAGGGTGGCTTTAAAGAACAGAAATTTATTTTCTCAAAGTTCTGGAGGCTAGAAGCACTGGCTCTAACGGAAGGCTTTCTTTCTGTCAGTTCTAGAAGATCTTTGTTTCTTTCAGCTTCTGTAGTCCCAGTATTCCTCAGTTC
This sequence comes from Trichechus manatus latirostris, assembly GCF_000243295.1. Lineage (NCBI taxonomy): Eukaryota > Metazoa > Chordata > Mammalia > Sirenia > Trichechidae > Trichechus > Trichechus manatus. Next base: position 25,371,014 of record NW_004443947.1, on the reverse strand, counting down.
TTCGATGATCTTCACATGGCATCTATCTTTGTGCTTCACTCTGCGTCTAATCTCCTCTTTTTTATAACTCAGAAGTGATTAGGTTTAGGACACACCCTCCACTGATATGGTTTTATTAGCATAACAAAAAATGTTATTCCCAAATGGGATTACATCCACAGGTATAAGGGTTAGGATTCCAACATATATTTTGGAGGGACACAATTCAATCCACAGCACACCTTATCCCGTCAGACTGGTCATGAGTTCCTCAACCTACCTCACCACTATCTAATGAACTTCAGTGACTTACGTAGACCTTGACTGAAGGGAGTTCCCTGCCTTAGACCTTATTCCAGTTTCTTGAACACAAGATTTCTCCTGTCACTGGTTCTTCACACAGACTGTCCCATGGCCTATTTTCTGTAATTTTCCTCTTCCTTAAAATGAAGGGGTTGGACCATATGATCTTTAAAGGCCCTTCCAACTTTATGATGCCAAACTTTCCCCACATTCTTGAATTCAACTACGTAATATGAGTTCATTTATGGATATCTGCTATTGTGTTATTCTTTGCCTTTATACACTGGGAAGGGACACTATTGACCCTATCTTAGCTATCACCAAAAGTGGGGGAAGGGCAAATTCTGAAATGGTTCACTCAGAATTAGGTCTTACCTTATTTATTTGGGGGACAAAATATTTTATGACTAGTTGTGTTATACTCAGACTGGACAAAGGCCAGGTAGGTTAGTGATAAGGATTTTTTTTTTAATTTAATTCAATTCTGTAAACTTTATTACTAATATATGAGGCTAACTCAAGATACTAAGGATGAAAAAAATCCAAGATTGTGCAGTCTGGTAGAGACACAGGTAAGTAAGGAACTAATTAATAAAATTAGGCAGAGTGAGATACATGGTGAATATATAATCAGACCATGTCATTCCCCCACACTTACAACTTCCCATGGCTCTCTGGAGGGAAAACAAACAAACTGTTTACCCAGGTTTACAAAGATCCAGTGATCTAGCCCCTGCCTACCTTTTCTTTTCATACCATTCTCTCCCTTGCTCACATGGTTCCAACTACTCTGGTTTTCTTTCAAATTTATCTCTACCTTAGGCCTTTTCTCTAGTGGCACCCAGATCCCCATTCCTTGACCCTGCCATTTTCACTTTTCCCTTTTCATCCTGATGCCCACTTAAGTATCACCTCTTCATTACTCTGATCCCTCTAAGGTCGTTCTCTCTGTACCACCCTAGGTCAATTCTCTACACAGCATTTACCTTATTTCCCTCTAGATCTGTGCTGACCAATACAGTAGCCAGTAGTCACGTGTGACTACTTAAAATTTGGCTAGTGGGACTGAGGAACTAAATTGTTATTTAGTTTTAATTAATTTTAATCTAAGTAGCACATGTGGCTACCAGACCGGACGGCATAACTCTAGAACATGTACATCTTTAAGTAGAGCTCTTCCCTCCCTTTCTCTGATCTATCCCTGGATCATTATACCAGTCCAGTTGCCATGGAGTTGATTCCAACTCATGGTGACCCCATGTGTGTCAGACTGGAACTGTACTGCATAAGGTTTTCATAGAGGATTTTTTCAGAAGTAGATAACCAGACCTTTCTTCCAATGTGCCTCTAGTGGACTCAAACCACCAACTTTTCAGTTAGAAGCTGAGCACTTAAACGTTTGTACCATCTGGGGACTTCTTGATTGTTATAAGAGACCCAATAAATAGTGATTGAACAGATAAACGAGTAGAAGCACAAAGGTATGGGGAAAGATCATTCATTTTGATTGGGAGGGAGGGGTAGATGAAAGGAAATTCCTTTAAAAAAAAGTGACATGTGAGGTTTATACTTGGTGAAGAATGGGGAAAGCAGAAAGAGGTGGAGGGATTTTTAAGTTGAGAGAGTGATGAGCAAGAGTCAAGGCAGGGAGTACGAGAACAAGTGTCCAGGACATGCAGCATGGCTCTAAGATGTTAAATAACTGTACAATTCCATAGCATTGGATTTTCTGATATGAGCCTCTGAGAGCCTCCTCTGGGTCCTAAAGGCTCCCAAACGATGCAGCACAGTAGTTTTCTTTTCTTTCGAGCTATACAACGTTCATGAATCACTACTCTTCAGGGTTAAATTTATGACTCTTTGAAAGACACGCCACAGGTGAGGTGTGAGGGTCAATGGGGTGACAAAACTCAGGCTCCAAACCTGAAATTCCAGCTGCTTACTGGAAAGCTATATTTGCAAAAACACAACTAAAAAGCAATAAATTCCAAAACTGAATTCATTGTTATCTGATGTAGTCACCATTCCCTTGCTGTCTGGAGCCCACCCTGCTCTCCAGCTCCCAGCCTCCTGCAAAGAATTCAACTTCTTGCATTTTTCCTGTCTTCACCAAAGTGAGCTCTCCCGCAACCCCTCCGTGTCTAGTGGCTCACCGCGTCCACCCCATGGTACTTAGCCAGTCTACTCCTCATTCCTACTACCTTAAATCAGTCCTCCATAATCTGTAGCCTGTGTTGTTGTTGGGTGCTGTTGAGTCAGATTTTTGATTCATAGCAACCACATGTGACGGAGTAGAACTGCCCCAAGGGTTTTATTGGTTGTAACCTTTATGGAAGTAGATCACCAGGTCTTTCTCCCATGAAGCAGCTGAGTGGGTTCAAACCACCAACCTTTATGTTAGCACCCAAGTGCTTAACTGTTGTGCTGCCAGGGTTCCTTAATCTGTAACCTAGACTTCTGCGATTCCCTCCAAAATTGTCTCTCTACTGCTACTATCTTCTTCCTACTTTGTCCACTACCCTTAGTTAGCTATTTTTCTTAATTTACTACTCTTATTTAATAAAAAGTAATACTATCTATAATCTGGATGAACCTCAAAAACATTATGCTTAGTGAAAGAAGCCAGACACAAAAGACCATATATTGTATGATTCCATTTGTATGAAATACTCAGAATAGGTAAATCCATAGAGACAGAGGATGAATTGGTGGTTGCAGGGACTGGGGGGTAGGGAGGGTAGGTACAGATCTTCCTTTAGGGTGACGAAAATGTTTTGGAAATTGCTAGAGGCGATAGTTGCACAATATTATGAATGTACTAAATTCTACTTTAAAGTGGTTAATTTTATGCTATGTGAATCTCACCTCAATAAAAAAAGGTAATCCAATGCTCAGAATATTTTTGAAATCATAAGAATAAACATGGAGATTACAAGGTACCCATTTTATAATAGAAAATATTGAAAAATATAATACTAAAAAATATATTCATTTAACAAATACATTATTGGCTAGCTGCAATATATCAGACCCCTATATTCACTTAAAATCTATCAGTGAACAAAAAGATCCCTGACATCATGGAGCTTAAATTTAACTAGAATAAAATAAATATAAAAATAAAAAAATTAACATAACAAAAATGTAAATCATTGGCATACTACAAGGCAATGAGTGCTAATGGAAAAAAAAGAAAGTACAGGGTAAGGAAGCTTGGGTGTGCAGGTTGGGGAAGAAGGGGTGGGCTGCAATTTTAAAGGTGTTCAGGTTTGAATAGAGGGTCATCCACCTCTACTGAGAAGGTGACATTTGAGTAAAGACAAATACTATTAGGGAGTTAGCCAAGCCAGAAAGAGCTTTCCACAGAGAGAGAATGGGGCAGGCAAAGGTCTCAAGGCAGGAGGGGCCTCGTGTGTCCCTAGACCAGCAAAGAGGCCGGCGTGGCTGGAACAGTGTGAGGTCCAGGGAAGGCAGTCCACTGAAAAAGAGCACCACCACAGGGGAGTAGGGCGATGGGATTCGACTTACCTTTGAGAAGGACGTTTGAGAAGGATCTTTGAGCCTGCTTGTTTGAGAAGCATAAAGACCTGTCAGGTGACTATTGCAGTAATCCAGACAAAGAGGAAAAGGGATAGCAGTGGAGGTGCTATAAGAAGTGGTCAGATGCTGGAAGTTTGGAAGGTAGAGCAAACAGGTTTTCCCGTAGGATATGCGAGAGGAGGAGTCTAAAGATGACTCCAAGGGTTTTGGCTTGAACAACCGGCAGGACTGGAGATTCCACCAACTGAGAAGGGAAAGCTGTGTGTACTATAGGTTTTAGAGGTAATATTCTGAGTTTTAGACATATTGAGTTTGAGCTGTCTTAGACACCTGCTGTGAATTGAATTGTGTTCCCTAAAACTATGTGTTGTAAATCCTAACCCCTATACCTGTGGTTATAATCCCATCTGGGAATGGGTTGTCTTTGTTATGTTAATGAGACATCCTATTAGTGTAGGATATGTCTTAAATCAATCTCTTTTGAAATATAAAAGAGATTTAACAAGCAAGTGAGTAAGCAGAGATGGGGGAAGAGAGATGCCAAGCCACATGAAGACTGCCCAGGAGCAGAAGCTCAAGAGAGACAAGGACCTTCCTCCAGAGCCCACAGACAGAGAATGCCTTCCCCTAGAGCTGGCACTCTGAATTCAGACTTCTAGCCTCCTAAATTGTAAGAAAATAAATTATTGTCTGTTAAAGCCACCCATTTGTGGTATTTCTGTTATAGCAGCACTAGATAACTAAAACAATATCCAAGTGGAGACTGGTGGAGTTCAAGAGAGAGGTCTGGGCTAAAGATATACATTTGGTAGTCATCAGCATAAAAATGGTATTTAAAGCCACAAGCCTGGATAAAATCCTTAAGGGAAGGACTGTGAACAAGGACTAAGCCCTGGAGACTTCCAGCATTAAAAAGTTGAAGTGGAAGAGGCACCAACACATGGACACAAGCAGACCAGGTAGGTAGGTAGGTAGGAGAAGCAAAAAGATAAATGGGGTCCTAGAAGCCAAGGGAAGTAAATGCATCAAGGAACAGAGAATGATCATGAGTCAAATGCTGCTAAGAAGACAATGGATGAGATTTGTCCATAGGATTGGGCAACTTGGAGGTCATTAGCGCTGTTGACAAAAGCATTTTTTATGAAGAGTAGCTGAGTGGTTGCTTACTTTTCCAAATGTATGTTATACTTCAATACAAGGTCTACAAGGGAAGACAAAATCCGGAGAATTGGAGACAGGAAACTGTTTCAAGGAGTTTTGCAACAAAGGAGAACAACAACAACAAAAAATAGAGCAGTTGTGGGGGATTGGGGAATGAGGTCAGGAGAAAGCTTTTTTAATGTGGTAAAAATAACATTTATATGCTCCAAAGATGATTGAAAGGAGAAAGAAAAATTGACTTGGTGGAGGAAGACTTTGTCAAAGCATTGGAAGAATGGAACCTAGTGCTCAATTTGAGGGTTCAGAGGCCCATTTCAAGGGTAGTATGTGGTTACGTGGAATCCCTGGGTGGTACAAACTGTTAACATGCTCAGCTGCTAACAGAAAGGTTGGAGGTTCAAGTCCACCCAGAGGTGCCTTGGAAGAAAGGCTTGGTGATCTACTTCTAAAAAATCAGCCACTGAAAGCCCTAGCATAGTTCTACTCTGACACACATGGGATCACCATGAGTCAGAATCAAATCCATGACAACTGGTATGTGGGTACACACAATGGGTGGATACGTCTGGGAAAGCTCTTGGTTGATGGTTTCCTCACTGAAGTAGGAAGCTCAATCATTAGCTGACAGTGAAGATGAGGAAGAGGTTTTAAGGATTTGAGGAGAGTTTCAAGAAAGCTTATGGACAAGGGACTGATGCATGACAATTTAGCAGCACTAGGGGGCCACTTGGAGGAGCCCTGGTGGTGCAGTGGTTAAAGCACTTGGCTGCTAACCTTGGAAGAAAGATGTGGCACTCGGCTTCCATAAAGATCACAGCCTTAGAAACCCTATGGGGCAGTTCTACCCCGTCTATAGGGTGGCAATGAGTTGGAATCAACTTGGTGACAGTGTGTTATGGGAGGGGGCCACTTGAGGTAGAAGCTTGAGGTAAGGATTTGAAGTAGGGTTCAGTCTAAGAGGTTGATGTTGTTCTCCAGCTATCCGCAGCTGTAGGCTATGCAGGAGTAGAAGAATCCACCTCCTTCGTGCATAGTTTTGTTTTTTTTTAAATCTTTTCAGGTCTCTCTCTAAATGCTGTGATCAAATATCTCCCCACCTTAAAAACATTCCATGGCTTCTCAGTGCCCTCAAGGCAAAGTCTAAACTCTAAAAGCCACCACATCTCTAGGCTGGCCACACCCCTCCACTTCCAGCCTAGCAAAACTCCAACTAAACCAAACAATTTATGCCTGCTAGCCTTTGGAAACTCAGTGGTTTCATCACAGAAGAAACTACTCCCAGAACTTTCAAAACTCAGCAGCCTATTTCCTCCTTTAGTGAACATTACACTTCATACAACTGGTTATTTACACTTTACAAATAACAAAAGTCAGTGAGTAAAGCTATGCCTTTGACATACTTTTTCCCATCTCAATATTATTATGTAATACCTACTTTAGAGATGAGGAGAGACTCAGTGAAGATAAGGGACTAGCTTGAAGTCACACAGCTTGCAAGCAAGCCCTAAGCCAAAAGTATCACACTATTCAGCTGGGGGCGGGGGTAGTTTCTCCCTTATATTTCTCACACTGACCTTGCCCAGGAAAAAGCTTAAACAACTTGGCTATATAATTCCATGACTCCATTTAAGATCACTAAAATAATTAGAATCTAGCCCCGGTGGCAAAATGGTTAAGTGCTTGTCTGCTAACCAAAAGTTGATAGTTTGAATCCCCCAGCCGCTCCCAGGGAGAAAAATGTGGCAGTCTGCTCCCATAAAGATTACAGCCTTGGAAACCCTACAGGGCAGCTATACTCTGTTCTTTAGGGTTGCTATGAGTCACAATCAACCCCATGGCACACAACAACAACATCACCCAAGAAATCCAAATAACTCTATTTTGTGTAAGTTTCCCCTAATTTCTATTGGCTTAATCATCACTGTCATAATATCCCATATAATATTAACAAAGTTCGAGCAGTAATGTTTGTAGGTTTTCTCTTTAGCATAACCTTCCAGAGGACCCTACTTACCAGTTGACGAGGAGGTAGTTTTCCAGCTTCTCATTTACAGCCTTTCCTTCCCTGTCCTGGTCTGTTGGTCACTAATCCTTTCTCCAGAGGTTTTTCTGGATAAAGACAACTTTCTCCCAGAATTCCATTGTTTATCTCCTTGATACACCTTTACTTAAGAATAGTGAGAAGTATCTTTGAAATTTCTCCAGTCTACCAATCTTCCAGTTAGATTTGATCCACTTACTAACTTTAACAGACAATAGGGAGATACCAGCGCTATGAGTCGGAATTGACTTGAAAACAATGGATAATAGTGGGCTGGAGTCCTTGGCTGCTGCAAATGCTTAACATACTTGGAGGCTAACTGAAAGGTTGGAGGTTTGAGTCCACTTAGAGATGCCTCAGAAGAAAGGCCTGGCAATCTATTTCTGAAAAATAAGCCATTGAAAACCCTATGGAGCACAGTTCCACTCTGAGACACAAGGATCACCACAAGTTGGAATTGACTCAGCAGCAACTGTCTCGGTGGGCTGGAACAGTGTTTGTTCTCTGCTGGGCTGGTTTTAAAAGATTCGACAATGATCTTGATTTTAGGTCATACTCTAGGCCTGAAAAATGATCCAAGCTTTAAGACTGTTGATGCATGAAGGGACTTTAAACTTCCTGGAGCTATCGCCTCTATTTATAGATGAATAAACGGAGGTCCAAAAAGAGGAATAGAGTGTAGGACTCATAGACATCACATGGGGGTTGAGGCAGACAGAAAGCTGGGTTGACTCTTTCTGGTCCACTGTTCTTGCCACTCAATAAACATCATTTCAACAAGTACTTACTAAGTACCTCCAAACAAAACAAACCTACAGCCTCTGCCCTCAGGAAGGTTAGGAAATCAAGCTGCCACATTTAAAGAGAGTGAAATAGAGCTACACTGTGCCCCAATATATAATTTATATGCACTTTTCAGATGCTAATAACATGTCAGTAGAGATTGCCAGGGTTTTTAAGTTGTGTATGACAAGGATGTTAAAAGACAGAATGTGTGCACTAGTTTTTGTTCACACAGCTAAAGGATCCAACCTTACATAAAGCAGAATGTTTCTGAAGGAATTATGAGGGCTTTCTTTTTTCCCACGAAGCCAAAGCAATGGACATTGTCTACTTAAAAACATTGATGACAACATCATGAATTTGTTTTTGGATCAAATTTTAACTTTTAACCAGATGCTCCCTGCTGCAAGATTATGTGAATGTGAGACATTTCCCCCACATCTATTTTCTGGAAGATGAGTGGATCAGAGACTTAACAACATTCAGCTTTTACCAGATGGGTGTAGGGGAGTCTTCTAAAGGACCCTATGTGCTCCCAAACCAAGAACACCGCAGAGCCTGGGCTCCAAGTTGAAACTGTCTGTGCTAGTAGCAACTATACAGAATGCATGCTGAGCTCTGTTGAAACCCTTGGTGTTGGTGGTGGGGACTGTGTCTTCAAAGTCTATCAATTCTGCTTGTTAACAAAATATATGGATAAAGAATGCCAACATTCGATCAGATACTCTGATATGATTATGAAAATATTTCCAAGAAACATGAAGTGGAAAAAACAAATTCATAACACAATGTATTTCATAGGAACCTGTTTTTATAAAAACACTATTAACAAAATGACAACATATGTATATGCATAGGTATCTATGTGGAAAAATCATGGAAAAAGAACTTCTCTGGTAGAGGAAGGAGCTCTCATGGTCCAATGGTTAAGTAACTCAGTTTGCTAATTGAAAGGTCGGCAGTTCAGACCCACCCAGCAGCTCCGTGGGAGAAATATATTTCTCTGTGGGGCTATATATTTATGTATCATTTGAGTATTTTATAAGAATGTATCAGTGTACTGCTTGTGTAATGTATGTAAAATCTTTTAACTAAAAAAAAAAATCAAACAAGTCGCAAAACTTTGCATTCTTACAAAATTAGAAGTTCTACATTTACATGACATATTTGTCATGGCCTAGTTGCAATTGTCCTTTTCTTTATTTGAGGAAGACAGAGAGAAAGAAAGCAACTTAAGTTGCTTAAAGCTTTGCTCGGACATCACCAAGCATCAAAAAAGATGGAAGATTATGAAGTAATGCTTTAATGAACACCCAAGAGCTTACCCTGCAAAACACATACTTTTCTACAAAGTATAAAATAGATCGGACCACTATCTATTTATCTGGGGAACTGCTGTTTGAATCTATGTCACCCGTGTCACATCATGCATTCATCAAATTAATATTTATTGAGTGTCGACTGTGTGCCAGACCATCTTTATCTTATGAGAGCCACTTGGAATTTCATACAGAGTTAAATTAAGTAGGTGGTAAAGCTAGGCATTGGTATTTCCCAGAAAAAGAAAAAAAAATACAGACGTCACTGAAAAAGCATTTTCTTATCCTCCAGAATCTAGTATGCTATAGTGTTTATTGCTGTTTATTATACTCATTTGCTTGGACATCAGGCTGCCCTGTTGGACTCTGACTTTCTTGAAGGAAAAACTTAATGAATCTTTGTATCTGTGGTGCTGTATCTCAGCTTGAATTTGCAATATAGCGGCAGGCATATACTCTGTCATTCGGTTAGTCTACAAATGCTTATTTAGCATCTACAAGGTGTCAAGTATTATACTAGGCCCCTGGGATACAACATGAAAGATACAGTATGCTTTCTAGTTGGGGATCAGAGAAGACAGGTCACAACAATGTAAAATAAAAATTTCAGATAGTAACAAATTCTGCGAAAGAAATAAACTGGGCTGATGATGGGCAGGAGGCTACTTTAGATAGGGTGGTTGGAGAAAGCCCTCAGATGACATTTATACTGGGAACTGAGAGATAAGAATGAGGCAGCTCTGCAAACAGTCAGACAGAAGTGTTCCAAACAGAAGGAACAGTCGCTGAAAAGGTGCTGAAACCAGAAAGAACTTGATCTGTTCTAGAAACAGAAAGGAGGCCAGTGTGACTGGAACAGAGAGAACAAAGAGAGGTTGGCAAGTCAGAGATCCAATCCTATGGGAAGACAAGAAAAGGTTTTAAATAATGGTGTAATCATTCACTTTTTTTTTTTTTTTTAATACTTAGGCTGCTATGAGGACAAGGGACTGTTAGGAGGACACAAGTAGAATAGAAGGATACCAATTAGAAAGTTATTTCTTGGATGGATGGAAGGAAAGAAAGAAAGTAGTGAATGAGCAAGTGAGTTATAGTTTGGTTACAAAGCAACAGGCTTACGAGAGTCATTTGACCTGGATTTTTAGCTTACACTGGTTCTTAAATAAAAATTTTTAAAAATATATCTTGTGTTAAAAGAAGATCGCTGGAATAAAAACTTCGGTTTTCTAAAATGACTGCCTTGAAAAAGGTAGCACACATTTAGCTATACACTTACGAGCATATTTGTTTTAAAAAATGTATTATTGTTTTATAGTCATGTTACTTCATACAGGATCATACTCTTTGATACAGCAATTCCATACCTAGAACTCCATGCTCTGGAAATTCACAAATTCACGTAGGTTTGAAATAGGAAAAACAACCCTAAATATCTATCCATAGCGAAATGGTTCAACAAATTATGCCCATTTGTTCTACTTAATAACTACATCCAAAACCAAACCCGTTGCAGATGAGTCGATATTGACTCACAGCAATCCTACAGAACAGAGTAGAACTGCCCAATAGGGTTTCCAAGGAGTGGCTGGTGGATTCGAACTGCCGATCTTTTTAAAAAAGGGGCTTTATTTCCTATATTCTTGTCTTAGTTATCTAGTGCTGCTATAACAGAAATACCACAAGTAGATGGCTTTAACAAAGAGAAGTTTATTGTCTCACAGTCTAGTAGGTTCCAAGTCCAAATTCAGGGCATCAGCTCCAGTGGAAGGCTTTCTCTGTCGGCCCTGGAGGAAGGTCCTTGTCATCAGTCTTCCCTCGTTCTGGGAGCATCTCTGCACAGGAGCCTCAGGTCCGAAGGATGTGCTTTGCTCCTGGTGCTGCTTTCTTGGTGGTATGAGGTTCCCATGTGTCTCTGCTCGCTTCTCTCTTTCATATCTCAAAAGAGATTGGCTTAAGACACTATCTAATCTTGTAAACCTCATCAGTATAACTCCCACTAATCCATCTTATTACATCATAGTGATAGAGTTTACAACACATAAGGAAATCACATCAGATGATACAATGGTAGACAGTCATACAAGACTGGGAATCACGAACCAGCCAAACTGATATACACATTTTTGGAGGGGACATAATTCAATCCATGACAATTCTGACATGAACTAATATCCTTCTATAAATGGTGGGAAAAAGTAAGTTTCAGTGTGTGTGTGTGTGCGTGTGTGTGTGTGAGAAAGAGCACCAAGAATGGCCTAGCAGTGTGCTCTCTAATATTAGAGCTACCACCAATATGGGGCTGTCGAGCACTTAAAATGTAGCTTAGTCAGAACTGAGATGTGCTAGGAATGAGTCGGAATTGACTCGAAGGCAACGGTTTTGGTGTTTTTTTTTTTTTTTGGTTAAAATATAAAATACACACTGAATTTTTAAGGCTTAGAATAAAAAAAATGTAAACTTTCTCATTAGTAATTTTTATATTTATTTCATGTTCAAATGATAATACTTTAGACATACTCAGTTAAATAAAATACATTATTAAAATGAACTTTACTCTTCTTTTTACTTTTTTAAATGTGACTAGTAGCCAATTTTAAATTTTATTGTATTTCTTTAGGACACTGCTGGTCTAGAAGGATATAATACTGATGACTCTTGGAGAGTGGGATTGGGGAGAAGGGTTTGATGGGGAAGAGAGGAAAGGGTGCTTTCAGCTCTAACTTAAACTCTTCTGTATTTTTCAAAAAAAGCATTTAATTCCAAATTTTAAACTGAATAATAGGAATCCAAGTAAAATCTGTAGTTTAGTTAATAGTTTTGTACCAATGTTACTTTTTGAGTTTTGATAAATGTAGCATGGTTATGCAAGCTGTTAATATTAGAGGAGACTGAGTGAGGGGTATACAGGAATCTCTGTACTATTTTAGCAACTCTCCGGTAAATCTAAACTTCATTTAAATAAAAAGTTTGAAAAATACCAATAAGGGAGAAAACCAGTGACCCAACAAGCAACCAACAAGATACGTATCTGCTGCTTAAATAGTGATTCTCATTCAGGGTCTCAGCATACCATAAAGCAACTAGCTCCAAATACCCCCACTCGGAGTATCCCTTATAAACACATTTGCGAATGAGATAACTAAAGGGGACCTGGTGGAGCAATGGTTAAGCACTTGGCTGCTAACCAAAAGGTTGGCAGTTCGAACCCACCAGAGGAACCCACCAGAGTCGTCACGGGAGAAAAGACCTGGCAATCTGCTCCCATATATGTTACAGCCTAGGAAGCTCTATGGGGCAGTTCTACTCCGTCCTATAATGTTGCTATGAGTCAGAATTCAACTCGACAGCAATAGGGTTGGTTTGGGAACCCATGTCAAAAGGAGTCCTGGTGGCAAAATGGTTAAGTGCTCCCTGCTAACCAAAAAGTTGGCAGTTTGAACCCATCAGCTGATCCTCGGGAGAAAGATGTGGCAATCTGCCTCCATAAAGATTTACAGCCTTGGAAATCCTATGCGGCAGTTCTACTCTGTCCTATAGGGTTGCTATGAGTCGGAATCTACTCTACAGCAATTTTTTTTTTTTAATCCATATAAAAGCCCATTCCTGCTCTAACTACTCTGAGTAGCTGCCCCTGGGTTGGGTAATGAAGCACCCATCCAAGTTCAGTGTAGTCCAATACCCATGTGAGCCAATTATCTTCAGAAAATGTGGAAACTGCTCTGTGAACTTGGACAGCACCTATAAAACCAGTCAGCTGACACATTTCATAGTTTTTGAGAAAGATAACAATGAGCACAAAAATGAAGTGGTTGGATCTGATGGCATGAGATTCCAAAGACTTGAAAGGTAACACCCAGAGTTGTCAGGGCCGCTGCCAGTCGCTGATGTAGCAGTAATACTCATCTGAATCCTCCACTTCATAAACATTCTCCTCAATGGTGTAGATGTTTTCCTCTGAGTGCATCCCTGCTGCTACTGCATTTACGAACCCTGAGGGAGGGAGGTTGGCCATAGAGACAAGGCTGTGGAATGGAATACTGCAGTTCAGTTAGCAATTCCCAAGGCAATATAGAGAATAGGCTTTGCTGAATACGTACAGCAACCAAATGCAGTAGGTGATCCTTGATTGGATTCTGACTGGGGAGAGGGAGGAAATCACCAAATAACAATAAAATTATTTGGGGAATGACTGAGGAAATTTGAATTAATGTTAATTTTCTTAGGTATAAAAATGGTATTGTGTTATCTAGGAGAATATCCTTATTCCTAGGAGATGCAGGCTGAAGTGATTAGGTGAAGTGTCAAAACTTCTTTACAAATGGTTCAGAAAAGAATTATGTAGATAAATTCAGAAACAGATAAAGCAACTGTATCAAAATGCCAACTGGTGAGTTTAGGTGAAGGGTCCTATTGTTCCTTCCATTGTTATTTCAATTCTTTGGCAGGCTTGAACAATTCCAAAAGGAAAAATAAAAAGAAATGACTATGCTATGGATCCAGTCAGACTTGAGTTTAAATTGTGAACCTGTCACTTACCAACTATATGACCTTGGATAAGTTAGATTTTTTTTTTAATTTATTCATTCAAGAAATATTTTATTCATTCTTTCAAGAAATATGAGTATCTTTATTCATTCAAGACATATCCTGCTGTTGTAGGCAGCTGGAGATACAGCAGTGAACAAAGCACACAAAAATCTCATGGAAGTTACATATTACTAAACTTTGTGCCTCAAGGTCCTAATCTGTAAAATGGGACTAATAAGAGCTCCACCTCACAGGGCTGCTGTGAGGTGCATTGATTCATTTAATCATCAAATATGTATCAGGCTCTGTGCTGGTGGATTCAATTAACACATCAGACAAGTTCCTAATTTTCTGCAGTTTATAATTTATAAAGATGAACATTAGTCAAATAATTTTTATTATCTGAAATGTTACCTATGAATATTAGTACATTTTAATGTTTCTGCTCTAATAATGAATATTGACTTGGATAATCTGAAACCATCGATCATTTGACTTCCTTAATGCAGACTATTTTGTCTTTATAGTTATAACACATTTTCCTTAATCTAAAATTTTAAAATTCTTACTAGTTTAGACAGCATTCAATCGACAGTCATTTTTTTATTGAGATACATTGCATTCTGCCCATGTACCAAATATCACTAAGATCTAGCAAAAATCATGAAAGTTATGTCTATTTGGAATGGATGTGTGTGTACATATATACGTACATAGTCAGGAATGGAGACTGAGGACAGGAATATAATAGACCAGTAGTTCTCAACCCTGGCTGCACATTGGAATCACCTGGAGAGATTTTAGAACAACATCTAGCCTGAGCCTTATCCCCAGAGGATCTGATATAATTGCCCTGAGATGGACCCTCTGTCGGGATTTTACATGTCTCAGGTGATTCTAGTAGGCAATCAGCATTGAGAGCACCTGGTCTGGGCTGTAAATGTCCTGGGAGTAGATTCTGTGTTTCTTGTTCACTGCAGTCGTAACCCCAATGCCCAGCGCAGAGCCTGGATATGGCAGGTGCTCAATCAGTTGAAAGTTCAGTTCATTAAAAAAAAAAAATTAATATAGAGATAAGTAAGCATTTCCTATTAATGGGGAGATAAATTCTATGCCCTAACTTAAGAACTGGAGGCACAGTGGTTAAGAGATACAGCTGCCAACCAAAAGGTCGAATCCACCAGCCACTCCTCAGAAACCCTATGGGACAGTTCTACTATATCCTATATGGTCACTATGAGTTGGAATAAACTCAACAGCAACAGGTTTTGTTTTTTTTTTAACTTTAGAACTGAGAAAGTTAGAGGGATCAGGAAGTAAACAGAGTATGTTGAATTTGCATTTCATAATCCAGGCTTGGGCAAAAAGGTAGTACTGTATATACTCAGATCTCAAAGCCCCAAGGCAGGACTTCTCAGAGCAAAGACCAAAGCACATTAGAGTAGGAGCATTCAAGATTCTCACCTTTCCCCACCCCACCCCACCCCACCCTACCCTATCATCCTTACCTTGAGTTCTGTAGCTTCTCTTTCTTATGAGAATACCCTAGGTAAAAGGGGGAAGAGAATCAATAAAAATGCTTCCATAAAGGAAATATGAGATAAATAAAATGGACTCACTGGAAGGAAGAGTTGTTTTGGGAAATCTAGTCTCACCTTAGATTGAATTAAATCTAACTCCCAATGTGTGTCTTGGTTTATTACATGACCATGCTAGAAAGTAATTAAGATGCATTTCTCTTATTCAACAAGTATTATGAAGCATCTATCATGTGTCTGGTAGTTTGCTAGGCACTGGGGACACAAAGGTGAATTATAAACCCTGACTTCTTAAAGCTTGTGTTCTAGTGGAGGAGACATGCTTTTTAAAATAATTTTAAAAACAGTGAGTAGAAAAACTAACTTCATAGTGTGGTGTGTTATGAAGGAAACTAACAAGGCACTGGTAGTAGAGTGTGGTCAGGGAAGAACTCTCAGGGGAGGTGCCCTTTACACTCAGTTATGAAAGAAGAGAATCAGTCAGCCACATGAAGAGCCAAGGGAACATTCCAAGTAGACAGAACCCCTGATAAAGAGCTTGGTGGGGACTTGCTGGAGCGAGGGAGTGGCCCAACATAAGGTCTGGGAGGTAGATGAGGCTAGATCTTTCTAAGCCATAATCAGGAGTTTAGATTTCATTCTAGGACCAACAGAAAACCGTTGAAGGGCAGAGATATGATCTGATTCGTGTTTTAAGAAATTGCTGCTATTTTGAGAATGGATAAGAAAGAGGAATAAAGAAATGAGAGGATACATTAGAAAAAGATGATGGTGCCTTGGAATAAGGTAGTGGCTAGGAGAGACATAGAACAGTAAATAGATTTTAGGTATATTCTGGAGAAAGACTTCAGGAGTTGAAGGTGGATTGTGTGTTTGGAGTGAGAAAAGAGAGGATTCAGGATGATCTGGCTTTAGCAACCAGATGGATGGTGGTGGCACTTGCTATGATGGGGAAGACCAGGGAGTGAGAGGTTAGGTTGTGGGAAGGTTAATTATAGAATCTAAAATTCAATTTTGGACATGGTAAATGTGTGATACATCAAAATGGAGATGTCAGTCAGACGGTTGGATAAGCAGTACCAATACTCTAAGAGGTGGAGAGAGAAATTAAAGATGACATTTAAATCCATGGGAACATATGTCATAACCTAGAAGGTGTAGAGAAAGGAAAAGATCCATCCCTGAGGAATCTTGACGTCTAGATGTCAGGCAGAAGAAGAGGAAATAGCAAAGATGACTAAAAACGAGTGGCCAATGAAATAGAAGAGGAGCGTTTCTAGACTTATTAGAATGAGAGGAGTCAGCTTGGTCAGATATTACTGAATGACTGACTATAATGAAGACAGAAGTGTCTATTAGATTTGACAAAATGGAGGTTATTGGTGATCTTGACTAGAAATACTTCCAAGGTGTTTCAGGGAAGCTAGATTAGAAGCTAGATGATGGAGGGTTGAAGAGTACAGGAATGTGAGTAGAGACAACTTACTCAAGAAATACGCCTGTGACAGAGAGCAGAGAGATGGAAGAAGCCAGAAAGAATGTGTAGACAGAACATGTTTTTATGCTAAGAGAAGCGATCCCACAGAAAGGGACAGATAGATAATTCAAGAGAAAGATATTATCTTAGTTATCTAGTGGGTGGCTTCACCAAATAGAATTTTATTTTCTCATAGTTTAAGAAGCTAGAAGTCTGAATTCAGAATGGTGGCCCTAAAGGAAGGCTCTCTCTCTCTTTTGGCTTTGGGGAAGGAAGTTCATTATCTCTCTTCAGTTTCTGTTTCTTAGTGCCTTGGAGATCTCATGTGCCATAGCATCTATTTTCCCCTATCTATGCGTGTTTGCTTGTTTAATTCGCTCTTTTATATCTCAAAAGAGAGTGATTTAAGACACACCTTACACTAGTACCGTATCATTAACATGACAAAGAAAACCCATTCCCAAAATAGCATTATAATCACAGGTATAACCCATTGCCTTCAAGTGGATTCTGACTCATAGTGACCCTATAGGACAGAGTAGAACTGCCCCATAGGGTTTCCAAGTTGCAGCTGGTGGATTTGAACTGCCAACCTTTTGGTTCATTGCCAGTACCTCTCAACCACTCCACCACCAGGGCTCCAAATCACAGATATAGGGGTTAGATTTTACAACACATATTTTTAGGGGACACGATTCAATCCATAACAGGGATAAAAGAGAGGATAAAGTCCTGGCTAAAGACTAAAGATGCGAGATGGGATAGGCCTTGGATACTTCATCAGTTGAGAGAGGGGAGAAGGAGGATCGAATTATAGGGAAGTGTGGATGGTCATCTCAGAGAGTATACTAGAAAGTCATAGTAGAATTCCTGGGCATTACTGAGTGCCAATTTGTGCTTTTTGAGGTCATAACTTAAAAACCTGTCACCTTGCCTATAAGATTTTCTCCAGCAACTTCTAGGGAAAAGATTGTAAATTAAATAGGACTTTCCCATCTGTTCTTCCAATTAGCCATGTTTTTGTAGTAATATACATGCAAAGCCTTATATTTCTCCTACTCCTATTATTTTCTCTTCAAACTCCCTTGCACAAAGTAGGATGGCCCCTAATGTCTGTGCATTGGCAGAACTCAAGAAGGTAATGAGCATCATAATTG
This sequence comes from Trichechus manatus latirostris, assembly GCF_000243295.1. NCBI lineage: Eukaryota > Metazoa > Chordata > Mammalia > Sirenia > Trichechidae > Trichechus > Trichechus manatus. Next base: position 25,353,189 of record NW_004443947.1, on the reverse strand, counting down.
TTTCTGAGCAATCCCTAGACTTCACATTCATGTGATTAATCAACAAATTCTACTTCTATCTCTAGGCTAAATAAATAAATAAAACTAGTTGCTGCCAAGTCGATTCTGACTCACGGAGACCTCACATGTGCAGAGTACAAGAGCTGTACTCCATAGGGTTTTCAAGGCTATGACCTTTTGGCAGTGGTGTCACTAGGGTTGGTGTCACCCAGTGCGGTAACTCATGGTGTCACCCCCCCCCCATGTACCTCCTCCCATACCAGACCATACAGAATCCTTAGTAATGTTTTTTGTGCTAATGTTACTCGTAAATCGCAATTCCCATATATCACTCCTACTTTTCCTTTAATTACTACCTCATTCTCAAAAATAGTTATTAATATAGGTTCACAAATTCTAATTACCACAACTGTGTAGCTAAAACACCAGAAAACTTGACAAAATCAGTGACTATAAAAACACCGACAGCAAACAAAACAACAACGTGTGTTTTAGCGGGTACAGATGAAACCACATGATTTGAAGTGTCACTGTAATTGGGTAGTAGTGACAGCTCTGACCGGAGTGCATTGGAAGGTTCAAAAATTAAATTAGCATAGAGTTTTAGCCTTGTAGGTATATTGATACCTGTAAGCTGGGCTTATAAAAAATGTTTTTATTGTTATAACTAACTATGGGGATATTTTTATAAAAAATAATAAACTTCTGCTGAAACACTGCACAAAATTTTATAGACAGTCATTTTGGTATCACCCCCCATGCCCCCCAGTGACACCACTGCTTTTTGAAAGTGGATCACCAGGCCTTTCTTCCAAGGTGCCTCTTATGGGTTTGAATGGCCAATCTTTTGGTTAGTAGTCCAGTACTAAACCAGTTGCACCACCAAGGGACTCCCTATCTCTAGGTAAACCCAGGTTAAGTGTGGGCAGGGCAGTTTCTTTCTTTGAACAATCCATTTGTCAATAATGACAGAATATCAACGGTGAGGGCCAGGACAGCCCTGGGTTCAAATCCCGTGTTCATTAATTCACTGTGACTTTTGGTAAGTTACTTAACTTTTCAGCATGTCAGTTCCCCATTCAGTAAATTAGAATAATATTAGTATCTATCTCATATGGTAGTTACAAGGAATTAATGAGCTGATGCTCATAAAGCACTTGGCTGCTTCAGGCCAGTTAGAGTGGCCAACCCCTCCTGGTTTGCCCTGAACTGTCCTGGTTTTAGCACTAGGAGCCTCACATCTCAGGGAACCCCTCAGTCTTGGGTACCCTACACAGTGCATGTTTGAGTATTAGTAAGAAATGATGCAATAATGTTCTAAGCCCTGGAAATACAAGGCCCTGGTCTCTGCCCTCAAAGAGAAGGGAATATATCACAACTACAAAAGTGTGTGAGGCTCTTGAGGTGATTGAAGTGTTAGGATCTTGATTGTGGTGATGATTTCACGGGTGTAATCATCAGTCGAAGTTTAGCAAATCATATACACTTTAAATATGCAGTTTATTAGACATAGTTTATACTCGAAGGGAGCCCTGGTGGCACAGTGGTTAAAGAGCTCGGCTGCTAATCCAAAGGTCAGCAGTTCAAATCTACCAGCTGCTCCTTGGAAGCCCTATGTGGCAGTTCTGCTCTGTCCTATAGGGTGGGTGGGTCGCTATGAGTCAGAATCAACTCAACAGCAGCAGGGTGGATTTGGTTTTTTTGGTTATACTTGAATTTCCTTTTTTTTTTTTTTTTAATAAAGATAAGTAACTTAGAAAAAAAGTATGTGCTGAGTTGACTGCCATTATGGACAAAAACACAAACACTGTAACCCTGGCCATAACCGGTGTTAAAGGGTCTTGCTACCCCTCTCTAAGGAGCTATGCCTAAGAAACGAGTACGATAGAAAAATGCACAGAAGTGGTTTTTGTTGTTGCATTTCCTAATAAACCTAGACATACTCATGAATTAAAGAGGTTACTTTTCTTAAAAGAGAACAGGTATTAAAATCAGACCGCCTGGATTTAAATTCTGGCTCTACCACTTCACTGACTCCAAAACCCTGTAAAAGCTATCTACTCTCTCTAACCTTACTTCCTCTGCTGAAAAATGGTGTTAATAATACTACCTATCTTATAAGAAGGAGCCCTGGTGGCACAGTAGTTAAATTGCTTGGCTGCTAACTGAAAGGTCAGTGGTCAGAACCGACCAGCTGCTCTGCAGGAGAAAGATGTGGTAATATGCTTCCGTAAGGATTATAGCCTTGGAAACCCTATGGGGCAGTTCTACTCTGTCCTATAGGGTTGCTATGAGTCGGAATCGACTGGACAGCAGTGGGTTTGGGTTTTGCTTCGTTTTTTATCTTATAAGATGGTAATGAGGATAAAATATATGTAAAACACTTAGCACAGTGCCTGCCTAATACATGGTAAGTGCTGAATAAAAGTTAGCTATTACTATTTCTAGGGCTTGGGAAAAGACTGTTATGGATTGAATTGTGCCCCCTCTCCCAGAAAATAAAAAGACATCATAAACCTCCCCCCACCAGTACCTGTAAATGCAATCTTGTTTGGAAATAAGGTTTTTGATGATACTATTAGTTAACATTAGGTAACATGAGGTCATACTGGAGTAGGGTGGGCTCTAATCAAATATGAGTGATGTCTTTATAAAACGAGGAGAAGAGACACAGAGAAATGGGGAAGATGGCCACATGAAGATGGAGGCAGAGACTGGAGTGATGTATCTATAAGCCAAGGAATGCCAAGGATTTCCAGGAGCCACCAGAAGCCAGGGAGAGGCAAGGAAGAATTCTCCCCTAGGGCGTTCAGGAAGAGCATGGCCCTGCCAACAGCTTGGTTTCAGGCTTCTAGCCTCCAGAACTGTGAGAGAAGAAATATCTGTTGTTTTAACCCACCAGCTAGTGGTACTTTGTCACAGCAGCCCTAGGAAACCAATACAGAGACCTGAAGAGTATTTTGGAGCCCTGGTGGCATAGTGGTTAAGAGCTCAGCTGCTAACCAAAAGGTCGGCAGTTCGAATCCACCAGCTGCTCCTAGGAAACCCTATGGGGCAGTTCTACTCTGTCCTACAGGGTCACTGTGAGTCGGAATCAACTCCACGGCAATGAGATTTTTTTTTTAAAGAGTATTTATTCCAATCACTTTTAGGTATAAATATAAACTTCTATTTCTACTTATATTTGTATTGGTTGCTATATGAACAGTTCCTTACCAGAAGGAGAGAGAAGCAAAGTCCGACAACTTACATTTGAGAATTAAAGCACCAAAGATGAGAACAAGAGCCAGCCCTGCAGAGCTCCCTATTCCGATGTAGATGGTTATTTGCGTGGTCACTGTAGGGTCTTGTAACTCATTAGCCAATGTGGATTTCTGCTATGGGAACACAAACAGAATTAAGCAGTAAATGATCAGAAATCAGGTGTGTACTCAGCCAGTCTTATGAGTTGTGGATCAAACCATCCCTTTCACAGCACACAGGATTGCAGGGACCTTGAAACCACCCTTAATCTGCTCCCTTTTAGACAAGCTTCAAACCATCCCAAAGAGATTAGCCTAATCTTTGAAGTTAGGAAGGAAATACAATGTGTCCTTTTGTGCTGTGGAAGGAGAAAGTGCTCTTAGTAAACGGACCCCCTCCCCCCACCTCTACCACAAAAACAGGTTCTAGAGTGGATTAGTGTTCATTCAAGAGCCCCTGGCATTGCCCAGGGATCTTCAGGAAGGTCTAAATTTGGTGTCTTGCAGCAAAATTCCTATTTTCTCAGAACAAGGACTTTGCAGCTAGACCATTCTGGGTTCAAATCCCAGCTCTGTCACCAAGAGCTGCATGACTTTGTAAAGTTATGAGAATTAAGCAACACAAAATATAAAGTCCTTAGCACAGGGCCTGTTACGTGGTAAATGCTCTGTCAGTGGTACCCGTTATTGCCATTGCTCTAACTAATTTGATTTTCTGATAACTGAGAGTCACTTAGAAATCACTTCTGTTTCAAAACTGTCAGCTCATGTTCCTCCTTTAGAACCAATAATAGTAAACACTTTTAAAACATATGTCAAGGAAATTAAATCTTCCATCTATTCATACACATTTACTGTGGGAATGCTATATGCAAAGTATTGTACATTAAGTATTGTGGCCAATGCTTGAGACAGTCCTTGATCCAAAGAAGCAGAAGACAAACACACAAAATGCTGAGTGTGGGTTGTAAATATAAAAATAGGAAATTGAGTGAAATAAATGCTGACTCCTGAATATGTCCTCAAAGAATTTTTAAGTCACTACCTCAAGCTTGCTTTCTAATAGTTTTTCTTTTTTATCTGAGAGAGTGGGGTACATGAAAATGGTGGTTGATTAAAGTATTGCTTTATTTATATTTAGATATATAACTTTTGGCTTAGCGTATTCCTCACAGGTGTCTTGTTTTACATAAAGAAAAGAATTTTAAAAAAAAATCATCTTTCTCCCAGGCATACTCAGTAGGGTTGCAATGGACCCAGGAAGAAACATATTCTAGGGGGTTGGCAAATCTTCGAATTCTCCACAGTGGTACACAGTTGTTAAAGTTGAAAATAGGGAAAAATGATAATGCTTTTTCTTTTTTTGGCCTTTTAGCACTTATTATGTGCCAGACCCTATTGCAGGCACTTAACAGGTATCAATAGCTCATTCCTTCCTTAAACAGCACTATGTAGTTTAGAACTGACATCATCAACCTTTTACAGCTGAGGAATGTGGAGGTCAGGGAGGTTAAGACACTTTCACAAGGACAAGGTGGTTAGAAAGGAAAGTTAAAGCCATACTTTCTTTTCATTAAGTTGAGCGCTATGTCAGCTCACAAATAGGGGGCTGGGGAGCAACTTACCGTTTGATTACAGCCATGGAGGGTCTCCCGTGTCTGTGTCTCTGCTGCAAATAAAGAGACACAGCCAACAGAATAGTGAAGAATGTTTTCTTCTATCTTGGTTTAAAACAAAGTAAACATCTTAAAGATGCCTATAACCCTCAAGATATACAGAACACATCCACTCATACTCTTCAAAATGACTAGCTGGGAGACCAAACAAAATTTACTGAACACTTATATTTAACATAGATCTTTAAAAGAATATTGACTCTATGGTTTGTTTTGTCCACAGGGCTCAAACGGCTCTACACAAATCCAACAACACTGACAACTCCCAGGCAACTCTAATTATATTCTAATTAGATTTTGAGAGACAACCAAAATTAATTTGAAAAAGTTCAACATGTTCTCTTTAGAAGGGAGGCAGGGTATTTTATTGCCTACAAAATGAAAATAATAGTAATAATTACAGGTACAATACACCATGAGCCAGGCATTGTGCTACACTTTTTAAGAGAAGGATCTCATTTAATATTCAAAACAACTATCCCCAAATCGAGTGTATTGGTCCCATTACACAGATTAAGAAGCTGAGAATTAGGGAAGTTAAGTGATTGACCCAAGTTCACACAGCTTAGTGAAGGACAGAAGGCATTCCAGTTTAGGTTCACACATGGCACTAAGCACACACCGATAACTCCACTGCCTTCCACAACCTTCACCTCAGTATCATCCATTGTCTCTTCTACTAAGAAGGCCATGTTGCTCAACTACAATTCACTATCTTCTCTTTTCATTCACTCATCTATGTCTTCATCTGCTTATCCATCCAATGAGTACATACGAAACCCCTACTGTATGCCAAGTACAGTGATGGGCACAGACCCTGACCTCATGGACATTGCATTCCAAAAATAAAAACCAGCTGCCGTCAAGACGACTCCAACTCATGGTGACCCCATGTGTGTCAGAGTAAACTGTGCTCCATAGCGTTCTCAGTGGTTGATTTTTCAGAAGTAAATTGCTAGGCCTTTCTTCTGAGATGCTTCCAATGGACTCAGATCTTGAATTTTTTGGTTAGCAGCCACACGTGTTAGCTATTGTACCCCAGGGACTCCACTCCAAAAATAAATGGGATGATAAAATAAATAAATAGGGTATCAATTGTGGGGAAATGAAGCATGCTTACTGATTTTTCTGGTTGTGTCAGAGACTCTGAAACTCTTTAAAGGTCACAGTCACCTTCTGGAGGCCTAAAAGTCTAAACCCTTTAATGTGTGCAAAGAATTTGACTAAGCAGTGGTTTAACAGACTATCTTAATATTACAAAGACATAGTCTCTGCCTAAAATTACTTTTTTTAAAAAAGGTAAAAGTTTAGCTTCCACTTAACCTTCACTCTTATTACCCAAAGGGGATTTAAGTATAAAAACCACATTGGGGAACTGCTTATTAAACAGGAAACTTTACATGAGACTTTCGAACGTAATTCCAGTTTTTGCTTCCCTGTAATTATTTTTTTTGGTCTCAATGGTAAGACTGACTTTTTTTTTTAAACTTCATTTTGCTGTGAAAATTATCAGTAAGATAGACATTGCTGGGCTAATGTGGCTTATTTTCACGTAGATTGGCCCATCAACCAAGATGGCTGGGACAGTTGGAAGACGGTGCAATGTTTTTCCTCAAGAACACAAGACTTGGCTGAGGTGGAGGTGGCAGTGGGGGTGGCATATGAAGGTCTCAAACGCATATAAACTTAAGTTAGCATTTATACAGCACTTATAATGTGCCAGACATAGTATTTTGCACTTAACGTGCATACTGTCATTTAATCCTCACCACAATGCGCAGATGCTATTATTTTTCCCATTTCTCAGATGAAGAAACTGAGCCTCAGAGGTACTTTTCCAAGATCACACAGCTATTAACTGGCAAAGCTGGGATTCAAACCAGGTCCAACCTCAGAGCTGAGAACTTACCCCCAACCCATTCTTCCTCCTTTGGGTGGAAGAAAGAGTGCATTTGTTCCGTGTTCAAGGTGGGTTTAAGAACTTCCAGGGTCCATAGAACTCTTACTTTTTAAGGGTCACTCCACTTCATATCAAACATATTAAATTCATCCACATCTCACATTAAATAAAAGGAATATATGTAAGAGTTAACTTGCAGGTGACTAATTGATATGTACATATTATGGACATATTATTAAATATTCATTAATTTCAAGTATTCATTTTATTTACCTATTTTGGAGCCATTGCCTTTTTTTGTTTGTTTGTTTTATTTTATTTCCCTCTGGTTTCAGATATATTCTCAGGCCTTTGAAAAGTTCAGAGATTCCATATTTTCCCCATATTTCTTGATGCAAGAGATGGCCCCATCCTTGTTGCCCTAGAGGAAAGGAACTAACAAGTAAAAACTAAAGGGAGGGAGACTTCTGGACAGCTATTTGTCTAATAAGGAAATGCACTGCTTTGTGAGGAAGTGAACTCCCCATCAGAGGAGGTATGTGAGCATACAGTGAATGCCCATTTCCTGGTGATGTTATAAGAGGCATTGAAGCACAGGCCACGTGGAACTAAATGACCCTTGAAGACCCGTCTAGGTCTATGGTTGTAATATTCTCTAAACTATAGCAAGGGAATACAATAAGCATTTGCTACGACCAGGAGCCCTGATGGCGCAGTGGTTAAAGCGCCTGGCTGCTAATCAAAAAGGTCGGTGGTTTGAAACTACCAGCTGCTCTGTAGGAGAAAGATGTGGCAGTCTGCTCCTATAAAGATTTACAGCCTTGGAAACCCCATGGAGCAGTTCTACCCTGTCCTATAAGGTTTGCTATGAGTCAGAATCAACTCAGCAGCCATGGGCTGGGGTTTGATAACTTAATGAAGCTTCCCTAGGTGGCGCAAACGGTTTGCACTTGACTACTAACGTAACCATTGGCAGTTCAAACCCACCCAGAGATTCTGCAGAAGAAAGGCCTGGAGGTCTGCTTCCATTAAGATTACAACCTTGAAAACTCTAAGGGAGCAGTTTCACTCTCTAACACATGGGGTCATCATGAGTACATAAGTCAGAATCGACTAGACAGCAATGGGTTTGGTTTTTTGGGTATAACTTAATTAACCCACAATGTGGGTGATTATTAATTCCTACCATATTTATTAATTACACAGGAGATGTTGGCTATGAAACACTAAAGAACAACCAAAGACTGAACCCTTAGCTAAAGTTAATAAAACTATAATATTTGAATGTTTTCCGTGGGCCAGATATTATGCTGAGTGCTTCATGTGCATTATCACTTTTAATCTTACAACAGTCCTATAAAGCAGGCACTGTAATAACCCTCATTGTCGAGATGAGAAAACTGAATCTCAGAGAGTTTGAGCAACTTCACTTAGTTCACACAGCTAGAAGAGCTGAAATTAGTATCCATTCTGCCTGTCACTGAAGTACCTTAACGGCAATCCCATTCTGCCTCTTGATTTTTACTGATGATATTAATGATAATGGCTAACATATACTGAATACTTACTATGATCAGATCCTGGGCTAAGTACTTAAGACACACTTTCTTATCAATTCTCACAGAAATCTTAAGAGGTGGGACTTATTATTAACTTCATTTTAACAGAACAAAAGATAGAGCTCCAGAGAGTTCAGGAGAGACCCAGACTCTGACAGAAAATACTTGAGATTAACCTCCTTGATGAATGTGCCCCAAGGTCTGCTCTTTCTGCCCTATTTTCTCTTCCAGAGCTGAACAGGAAAGTCCTTGCTGAATTACATGAAAAATTTAGCTGCTCCTTTTCAGGTTGAAATCCAAGGAAGCTAATAGGTTTTATTCCAGTTGGAAGGAATTCTAGAAATCACCTAATCCAACCTAGTAGTCCCCAAAGGCTGGTCCAGGGACTAGGGCCAACTCATGATGAAGCATCATCAGTCCAGGAGTAAATCAGAAAACTAATGACAATGTAATGAGTTTTTCATTAGATTAAATTTATTTAATTTAAAAAAAACTTTTTTTTTTTTTAATGGAATGATGGCAAGCTATGTTACAGAGTAGAACTGTTCCATAGGGTTCGTTTGTTTTGTCTGTAATCTTTATGGAAGCAGATTGCTATGCCTTTCTTCCACAGTGCCACTGGGTACTTTTGAACCGCCAATCTTTAGGTTGGTAGTTGAGCATAAGCTAAATAGAAGGTTGGTTTTTTGTTTTTCCTTATTTGTCAGAATATGTAGATCACCAAAATTCTTTTTGGTGGGTGAAAAATTTTACTTGCGTCTTAAAGTCAAAAGTCTCTGAGCCCACTGCTTGGACAGATGTGGAAACTGAAATCCAGAGAAGTGAAATGCCTTGGCCCCGGTCACAAGGCTAGTTTGTCGCCAGGGGCAGATTACTCAATAAGCAAGCTAAGCACAGCCTTATTTGTAAGTTCTTACTAATATGCAGTGAACAATTTCACATGGTTTTCACACAGATCAGTAAGTCTGCACAGCATATAGTGTGACAACCATGTGAAGTTGTTTACTACAGATTAGAAAATACATACAAGTAAGGCCGTGCTGCATTGCTTACTGGGTAATCCTTCCCTGTCAGGGACTGTAAACTTGAAAAGAGACCTTGAATCTGTAGGAGAGTGCTGTGGGGTTGGGACAGATGCCAGTCATATCTAGAAGTAGAATCTTTGATGAGGTGAAAAAACGTGAAAACTGTTCACTACAGATTAGTAAGTAAGCACAAGCCCTTGCTTGCCTCGTTTATTGGGTAATCTGCCCCTGTTTGTGGCTAATCCAGAATGATAACCCCGGTTTCCTTTTCTCAGCACAGGTTTGTTTCCACCACCTCTTTTACCTCAAACACTAGCCTCATCTGTGTCTCAGTGCACAGAAACATACATGCCTCCACCCTTAAACTGTTTTCTCTTCTTTTTCCTTTGCTTAAAATCCTCTGAGCTCAGAAACTGGCTAGTCTTCGTCCTAAACCCTGTATATAATTACCTGAGCCATGACCCTTGGTGGTGAGCATCCTCGGCACAGTTGCAGTGAAGTTCCTCCGAGGGGTCCGAGCTGTGGTGACCTTGGCTAATGTCAGAAACCAACATAAGGATGAGGCTTCTCTGAGAGCAGAGAGCTTGTTTCAGGGGATCAAAAGGGCAGCAGAAAAAAACATGAAACACAGCACATGAATAGAAACACATCCTCAACTTCTGAACCTGCCTGGGCACCTTCGGTGAGAATACATCACACATATAAAATGCTTGACAGAGGGAAGTTACAGCCATCATTAACAGTCTAATTGTTCATCATAATATTAATAGCTGCACTAACTGCCACACTCGGTAAAGTGCTTTGCATAAAGCATTATCTCGTTTATATAGACTTTCAACGGTCTAGAAGGTAGGTATTATTGTCCTTACTTTTGTTACAGAGGAAGAGGTTGGACTTTAACTTGCCCAAGATTACTCAGGTAGTAAGTGGCCAAGTTGGACTTGAACATGGCTCAGTCTGGCCACAAAGTACATGCTCTACAAATCTTAAAACTTACACATACGTGCACATACACGGTCTAGTGCTTCGCAATGCTGGCAGCACACTAGAATCACCTGGGGTAGACTTCATGAAATATCAGTGCTCAGACCCTACACCCAGAGATACCTATTTCCTTGGTTTGTGGAAGAAGCCAGAATATCCGTGTTTGTTAAAATTTCCACCAGGTGATTCTAACGAGCAATCAGGGTCTCCAACCATTAGTTAGGCCTTTCTTCTCATTCTGTAGATCTTATCAGTGGGCTTCAAAATATAGAGAGGGTATTAAATACAGCTGGACATCACTGGTGGGGCTTGCTAAAGTTTAGGTCTTGGGGGTCCATCCCCAGAGGCTATAATTACAGCACAGGTCAGGAGGTCCAGTCAGTATAGTCAATGTGACCCACAGATGAATCTTATGCATAAAGAAGGCCTGCAAAAGCCCACTCACCTGGTATGATGACCAACTCCAGGGCTAATTTTTGATCATTCATTGGGCCTGGGAATTGTACCCGGCAGCAGTAGGTCCCGCTGTCTGCTGAAGTCACCTTCTCTATGGTCAGGGACACATTTCCTACATGTAAATATCCCTTTAGCTGATATCTGCTGGATTTCTGGTAGTTGATGTGACTTCCATCAGTGCTGAGCACTGTATTATAACATTGTAACAGAGGACAGGATCCCTGGCCCCAGCAAACAGGCACGTGATTTACTGAGGCGGCTGGAGAGTAGAAGCAGGGCAAAACGGCATTCTGACCCACCTCGAATATGTATCGCCCTTCCAAAGATCCTGGGTAAAGAGCAGGGAGAGCAAGACCCAAGCAATGAGTGAGTTGAGGTCCACATCAGGAAAACTGAGGGCAATGCCTATTCAATAAAGAGGAAACCACACTGCTGTCCTGTGTGGAGGATGATTCCCTATGGCAGTGATTCTCAGACTAAGTGGGCATCAGAATTACTGGGAAGCCTCACAGTAAAATGCAGATTGCTCAGCTCGACCCCTAGAGTTCCTGATGCAGTTGGTCTGGGGTGGGGCCTGAGAATTTGCATTTTTAACAAGTTCCCAGGTGTTGCTGCTGTTGCAGTAGGTCACAGAATCACAGCTTAAGAACCACCCAGGGAACTATGGTCCAGTCCTCTGAACACCAGAGGAATGGGCTGATAGAATAAGACAATCAGGAAATGGGCCATTGTCGGCTAGGAAAAGGTCACCCCTCTCGGCTGCTTGTCTGTTCATCAGTGAACGACAGGTATCATCTCTTCATTTCTCAGCACCACGCACGCAGAGAATAAAAACACTTGGATTAGTAAAAAGCTTGTGTATCTAAAACCATTCACAGGCTGTTTCGAGGTGTAGCATTTTTTTTTTAAATAATACATAAAACCCTTCGCCGTCGAGTCAATTCTAACTCATAGTGACCCTACAGGACAGAGTAGAATTGCTCCATAGGGTTTCCAAGGAGCAACTAGTGGATTCGAACTGCCGACCTTTTGATTAGCAGCCAAGCTTTTAACCCCTGTGCCACATGTACATGGTAAAATGTTCAAACAGTATAAAAGGTGAACAATGAAAATAAGACTCCCTACACTACTTGTTCACATTTCTATCTCCTTTTCTAGAGTCTATGCATTAACAACCAATTGGTTTTGAGTCAATTCTGACTGATGGTGACCCCATGTGTGTAAGAGTGGAATTGTTGTCCATAAGGTTTTCAGTGGCTGATTTTTCAGAAGTAAATTGCCAGGCCTTTCTTCCAAGGCAGAAAGGAATTAATGTTAAACCTCAAAACAGCCTGTGAGTGGTTTTAGATACACAAGCTTTTTATTCAGCCACGTGTTTTTTGAGTCTGGGAGGACTCGAACCTCCAACCTTTCAGTTAGCAGTGAGTGCCTTAACCATTTGTACCACCCAGGGATCCTATACATTAACAAGGGTTCATGAATTCTTCACACATACAAACAGAAGTCTAATCTATGCATTATTCTGCTCCTTAATTTTTCCAATTAACATTATAACTTGGACACATTCCATACCAATATGTTTGGTCAGCCTCATTGTTTATATCATGTATATAAATGTATTTATAGTACAATGCATTCACCCACTGCCTCACTGGTGGGCATTTAGGTTGCTTCCAAACTTTTGCTATTACAAACAACGTTATGATTACTATCCTTGTATCTCTATCTTGCACCCCCTGTACCACACATTATCCATTTGTAAAAGTCCATGCTCAGACTTACTTGTAAGTAGTGGCAGCAGCAGCAGGACACAGTCGAAGGAGAGACGTGAAAACATGAGTTCTACAGAAGAATCGAGGATAGCCCTGTTTCGGTGCAGCTTTAATTTAATTCTCCAGTTAAACTGGGTACTTCCTCCAACTGTCTCTCTACTCCACAAAATCACACGAGAGATTATCTGTCTACTGATGATTCCCATATTAATGCTACCGAGTCTACAGTTACCTCAAAGGAAACCCCAGTTCTCGGTCATGCTTCACCACACATATCCTGTAACAGTCCTGATAGAATCAACAAAGAGGAAGAAACACTGCAGAGGAAGAAAAGTGTTATTCAGTCACAGCAAGTAGAGGCGGCCCTCTAATATCTCAGATAGAATAATCATCTGTCTAAAATGGACCACACATGGGTCCAGAGAGGTTCTAGGGAGCACAAATGCAAGCATATCACTCATGTATTCATCAGTCAAGCGAGTCAATCAGTCAGACATGTGACCAATGTTTATGGAGCACCAATGGCAATGGGTTTGGTGTTTTGGTTTTGACCATGTGTCAAAGGAGCCCTGGTGGTGCAGTGGTTAAGCAGTCAGCTGCTAACTGAAAGGTCGGCAGTTCGAATCCACCAGCCACTCCGTGAGAGAAAGATATGGCAGTCTGCTCCCGTTAAGACTTTCAGCCTTGGAAACCCTATGGGACAGTTCTACTCTGTACTATAGGGTAGCTATGAACCAGAATTGACTCAACGGTGACTGGGTTGGTTTTTTGGTTTACTATGTGTCAGGCACTGGAGTAGGAGCTAGACAATAGAGCAATGAATGATATATCCCTTATCCTCACATTTATGGACCCTTTCCACTCTAATCATGAGCCTAAATTCTTATCCTTATTCTAACACAAATTATGGTGTGTCATACAACCTTGCTTGGGCCTAGTTTCCCCACTTACAAAATGAGAAAATTGTGTTATATATGTACAACTTCGTGCTCTAATATCCTGACTTTGACCTGACATTTCAAACTCTTCAATTTAGGAAAGACACGTTCCTCTTTGCAATGTTTCTCTTCCCCTACTTTGGGTAGAATTGAGGGGACCTCAATATTTTATTTTATATCATGTAAAAGAGGTTACCCCTCTCCTCTGACCACCAGGGGCTGCAGGCATGAATTGTCAGAAGGTGTTGAGTTCCAGCCATGCCATCCATCTCTGAGGTATCGCAGATCCAAACAGTCTCAGGCTTGGGGAAGTGACTTTTGTCTGGATATCTTAAAAGCCAAAGCTTCTTTCCAAAAGAGAAGTAAGCTCATAGACTGAGTTGTTTCTTAAATCCCCGTGATCTTCCTCTATTTCTCCTTTTGTGAGTTTCCTTCTCACTCACTTTTATGCCATTAAACGCATTTAATGTAAATACCCAACTTGTTTAATGTAAACAAATGGCACTTAATACAAATATCCAATTTGTTCAGTGTGTGTACTTGGATAGCATCACAGAGTTGGCAGCTATCCAAGAGACCATAGTCAATTTCCTCATTTTACAGACAGGGAAACTGAGACCCAGGAAGATTGATTTGCCCAAAGGCACATGATTGGTGATTTCAGATGAGAACGCAAGTCCCCTAAGCTCCAGACTCTTTCACTACAAACTATGTTGGATTTAACGTTTGCCCTTAATGTGTCTGATCACATAACTATGACAACCTGCACACGCCTATATACAAACATAAGGTAGACTGGATTAAATATGGGGTTAGGGGTCAGAAGATGGATGTGGGTTAAAGGCTCAATTCTTATGTGTTTTCTGACAGCATGACCTCAGGCAAAGCTCTTAAAAGCGCTACCCTCAGCTTTTGTGGTTTTCATTTGTGTATGTCTGTGTTTAAAATTATTACTGTGTTTTCTGTTTACCTCTAGAATTGCTACTGGGACCAGCTTTCTAAAACACTAGCAGTTTGTTAATTTACTAAATTTTAGATATGAAGGAACCTGGTGATTTACTGTAACCCCTTTCTGTATTTTCTCTGTGTGGAGGGCTCTTTTGGAACATTTTCATGCTCATTTAACTTTTATTTCTTGTTTATTAAAAAAAAAAAAAACACTTTAGATAATACCTTCAAATGCTTCAAAAAGTAAAGCAATATAAAACGTGCGTAATAAGAAGCCTTGGTCCCATCCCTTCCTGTCTATCCCATTTTCACTAACCATTCTGTAAGTATCCATTTTCATTAGTTTCTTGTGTATACTCCCAAAGCAAATGCAAGAAAATAAAAATATATATTATTTCCTCCTTTCTTAGACAAAGTAACATGCCATATATACTTTTTGCACCTTGCTTTTTCTTCTTAGTATTTTACCATCAAAAATTTCCAACATATACAGTGTAGAGACGATAGTACAATGAACCTTCAACTTCCTAATATACAGATTCAAAAATTATTAAATTTTTCCATATCTATTTCACTTATACCTTTTGTTTTTAACTTTTTCTTTGATGAAGTATTTTAAAACAAATCCCAGACATCATATCATTTCACCCTAAGACTTTAGTGTGCATCTTAAAAAAAAGGAACATTTTGCTACAAAACCATAATACCATTGTCACACCAAACAAAGTTAATAATGATGTCTTAGCAATATCTAACACTTCAGTCCATAATCAAATTTCCCTGATCATCTCACAAATGCTTTTTCACAATTGGTTTGTTTGAATCCAGACCCATACGAGGTCCCCACATTTATTAGTTGTTAGGTCTCTTAAGTTTCGTTTAATCTAGGACAGGTAGTTAGTGAATTTTAATCAGGTTAGGAAACAGGAAAACATGGGTGATATAGATGGGGTTACCTGAATAAACTCAGTCTATTTAGAACCTAGAATCCCTGGAAGAACCTAGAATCCCTGGGTGGTGCAAACGGTTAATGTGCTTGGCTGCTAACCAAAAGGTTGGAGGTTCAAGTCCACCCAGGTGCCTCGGAAGAAAGGCCTGGCAATCTACTTCTGAAACATCAGCCATTAAGAACCCTATGGAGCACAGTTATACTCTGACACACATCAGATTGCTAGGAGTCAGAATCAACACAGTGGCAACTGGTAGTTAGATCCTACCCTACACAATGGGGGAGCCGAAATAGAATGTTATTGGGGAGATAACCACAATTACCACTAAAGGTAGAGATCCTATGTGTACTTGATTCAAATCGATAATCCTTTCCTGTTTAAATCATGACACTTCAGTTAGGTTGCATGTACCATTAGTCCCAAAAGCTTGCAAAGGGAGACCCTGAGGTGGGATATTAAGGGTAAGAGGTTAAGTTAAGCAATTTTGAGCTAGATCTTCTGACTTCCAGATTACAGCTAGCCATGTGACTTTCCTTGAAGAGTGGTCATAACTGTGTATTTACATAGTATTTGAAAAACCTTTTTTATTGCACAAGTCATATTCACTGCAGAAAATTCTGAAAAACAGGATAATAATAAAAATCAAATAAAATAAAGGCCATAATCCCAGTATCATAAAATAACCACTGCAACAAAATGGGTATCCTTTCAGAGTTTTTTCTATGTAGTTCTGTACAGATACAAACATGTAAGTCATTACTAATGTCAGTACATCTTGTGGGTACATTGCCTGAAAGAAAGTCTCACTCCTGGACAATCGTGAACATCATGAACATATGTGGAAGGTATAGATACTTCTTTCCATTTCCCACCGAATCCCCTGTCAGTTCTTAACTCTTCCTCAGAAGGGAGGTAGAAGTACTTTCCTTTTTCTGGTCTCAGTGCTTTCAGTTGCACCAAGTCGCTTTTCACACTTTTGCCCTCCCCGCTAGGCACCAAGAGGGTCAATTCAGACCATGGAGATCCTGGATATATATGGAGGGAACGCCAGGGTCTTCAGAGCTTAAGAAAGACACAGTCACAAGACAAATCTTTCCCTTGCTATTGACCACTTCTCATAGCATCATCTTGGTGTGTTTTTGTGCTGGTTGTGGTATGTTCTTATACCAACGAAGTCTTCGTCTCGCACCAAAGACTCTGTACTATAAGAAGTATTTATGTTGCAGATGACAGAAAATTTCAACTCAAACTGGCTTAAACTGTAAATTTTTTGATTGATGTTATTAAAAAGTCCAGCTTCAGGCAAGACTTGATTTGATGGTCCTACTTTCTATCTAAAATCAGCTCTCAGCTGTCTTCAGCGCTGGCTCCTCCCTCAGATTCTACATAGTGCCCTCTCTCATACAGCTGCGGATCACATATCCTCACACCAAACACATCTCTTGGCTGCTCCCACACAGGTCCAGGAATTCACACTGTCACCGGTCCAAATTGGATCACCGACACATTCCTGAAAAATCATTGCATCTACAGGGTCAGAAAGCACTAATTGGCTTAGTCCAGGTCACATCCTCAAATCTCATGTACTGAAAGTGAGAGAAGGGTAGTTCCTCCAAAGAAAAATCAGGGTGTATTTCAGGAGGAGAAATGGATACTGGGCAGAAAAAAAAGAAGTCCGCTACAGACTCCCTCCCAGAAAGCACGTGGGGCAGGGAGTTGGGGAAAGGAAACCTGCTCAAACAAATATACTATGTTTCTTTTCTCAAATCGGAATCCACTAGAGGACAACAGTTCGTTTGTATTTAGAGGGCTTTTATATTTAGAAACTGTGGATGAATGCCAGAGATTAAGCTTGAGGTCACACTCAGGTGAGTACCAGAACCATCCTAGAGCCCTTCCCAGTGCTCTCTGTCCCACAGCCCAGAAAAAGCAGCCCAGTGAGGGGAAGTCAATGTTCTGAGATTCTGCAACATTGACTCAGCAAGTTTAACCTTCAGAGGAAATTAAAGCTGCTTCTCTTTAGAGTAGAAGAAACGGGGAGGAGCATAGAAATAATTTACCCTCAATAGGTTTGCCAGGCTCCAAGTGACAAAACTGCAAAGAGGTTCACCATCGAGAAAATTCTGCCGAGCTATGAGTAACTGTAAGAAATCCTGTCTGCAGGTCTCATCTTGAAAAAGCAGGTCCCACCATGTCCCACGGAGACCTCACAGGTGGTGGAGCAGTGGTCACGGTCACTCATTCTAAGCATGCTCTACTCCAGGTGCAGAGAGTTAAGTTAACCATACTTCTCAGTTCAGAGTGCACGCTCACTATCAGTGCCAGTGAGGTCCCTTTCTTGTTTTATTCCCTTTTACTCGGTTCATCTTTGTCTCTGACCCACATTCTCGTTTTTCTCTTCTCATAGGCATCCACTTTACAAAGTAATGTTCATCAGTTTTCCGAAGTGCTTATACCAGCTTACACTCCCACTGGAGGTGAGGAGAACTTTCGATAATCCATGTCAATATCGGTACTGTCAGACTTCTTCATTTTTTCCAATGCAATGGGTGTATAATAATGTCACCATATCTCCTTAAGGTTAAACTATTATTTAAAGGAAAATATAGCAGATGTAAAGAATGTTGCATAACCATAAATTGTACAGTTTACAAATACTTACAAAGCAGACACTCAAGTTTCCAGAAACCAGATCAAAAATAAAGCATTGCTATGAGTCAGAATGGACTCAGTGGCAAAGGGTTTGGTTTGCTTTAAACTCCTAAAGTGCCTCTGACCCCCACTCCAGCCCTGTGTGTCCCTTCCTGATCACAAAACCTTCCTTCCCTCCCTCCTACAGGTAATCATTATTCTAAAATTTGCATTAGTCATTTCTTTGTCTTTTTTAAAGTGTGGTTAAGCGCCACTGGGCTGCTAACAGAAAAGAGGGACAGTTCTAATCCACCAGCCACTCTGCAGAAGAAACATGTGGCAGTCTGTTTCCCTAAAGATTGCAGCCTTGGAAACCCTATGGGGCAATTCTATTCTGTCCTACAGGGTCCTAATGCTTCGGAATCAACTCCAGGGCAATGGTTTTCTTTTTTTTTTTTGTCTTGTTTTAATGCATCCCCAAATTATATATATATATAGTTTTGCTTGTCTTTAAACATCATATGAATAAAATCATATTATCTGTAATCTTTTGTGTTTTGTTTCTTTTACTCAACAGCATATTTGTGATATCTGTCCCTGTTGCTGTGTGTACGTGTAGGTTATTTATTTTTATTACTGAACTGTTTTCCTAGTAATGGATATACCACAAATTATTTGTTCATCTTACTTTAGACGGATGTTTCATATTGTGTTTTGGTTACCATGAACAGTGCCATTCTAGACATTCTCATAGCTGGATCCTTGTGCATGTACATAGGAGAACTCCGGAGTATATTCCAAGAGTGGAATTACTGGGTCCGGGGGTACATACCTCTTGAAACTTAGTAGATAATGCCAAACTGTTTTCCAAGATTCTCACCAGAAGTGTATAAGAATTTCTGTTGTTCTGCCTCCTCAATGCTTGGTATTGCCAGATTTTTTATTTTTGCCAGACTGGTCTGGGCATAATGGCACCTCACTGTGGCTTTAATTTGCATTTCTCTGATTACTAGTAAGGTTACCCAGCTTTTCTTTTGTTTATGAACCCATTTGGATTTTTTTTTTTTTTTTTTTTTTTTGGACAAATGCTTGTTCAAGTCTTTTGCTCATTTTTCTATTGATTTCTATATTTTTCTTATTGATTTATATGTATAATTTATTCTGAATACTAGTCCTCTGATGGTTTAATCTGTTGCAAATGTTTTCTCCCACTTTGTCGTTTGTCTTTTCATTTATGGTGTATTTTTTGGAACATATTTTTTTAATTTCAGTGTAGCCCCATTTACCAGTCTTTATTTTTATGAGCAGTGCTTTTTGTATTTTATTTAAGAAATTCTTCTCCTACCCAGATATTATAAAAATATTCTCCTACATTATTTTTTAAGCTTTATAGTTTTGTCTTTCACTGTTAGGCCTTTAGTCCTCCCGGAATTGATGCTTGCATAAGTTATTCCAGCCCCATTTATTGAATGTTCCAGCATTTTCCTACTACTTTATAATACCATCTCTTATAATTCAAAAATCATATAGGCATAGATATGTTTCTTGGCTTTCTATTCTGTTCCAATAGTATATTGGTCTATCCTATTGCCAATAAAATGCATTGTTTTAATTACTGCAGCTTTATGATAGATATTGATATCTTGTAGGGCAAATCCTCCCACTTAGTTCTTTTTTAAGGGCACCTTGGTTATTCTGAGTCCTTTGTATTCCCTGTAGGTTTTAGCATCAGTTTATAATAAATAAATAAACTAGTGGAAATTTGATTGGCTTGACTGAATCCACAGATCAATTTGGAGTAAATCTGACCACTTTATAATATTGAGTCATCTAACCCATAAATATATTTTATTTTTCCTCATATTTATGTTTTCCTTAATATTTCTTAATAAACTTTTAAAATTTACTTAATAGGAATAAAGAAAACCAAAGACACAAGGGAAAGATTAGTCCAAAGGACTAACGGAACACCACTACCACAGCCTCCACCAGACCGAGTCCAGCATAACTAGATGGTACCCGGCTACCACCACCGACTGCTCTGACAGGGATCACAATAGAGGGTCCTGGACAGAGCTAGAAAAAATGTAGAACAAAATTCTAACTCACAAAAAAAGACCAGACTTACTGGTCTGACGGAGACTGGAGAAACCCTGAGAATATGGCCCCTGGACACCCTTTTAACTCAGTACTAAAGTCACTCCTGAGGTTCACCCTTCCGCCAAAGATTAGACAGGTCCGAAAAACAAACAATAATACATGTAGCTCAACCATGTATACGAGACTAAATGGGCACACCAGCCCAGGGGCAAGGACAAGAAGGCAGGAGGGGACAGGAAAGCTGGACAAATGGAAATGGGGAACCCAAGGTCAAGAAATGGAGAGTGTTGACACCTTGCAGTGTTGGTAACCAGTGTCACAAAACAATATGTGCATTAATTGTTTAAAGAGAAACTAATTTGCTCTGTAAACCTTCACCTAAAGCACACACACACAGACACACACACACACACAAACATATAAAAAAAAATTGCTCCATAGATTTCTTCAATTTATTTCTTGATTCATCCCTAGGATCTTCATATTATTGATGCTATTCATTTTGTTTGTTGCTTGTATACTGAAATGTAATTTATTGTCCAATATTGATTTTTTCCTCCAGCAACCAACAAATCTTCTTATTAAGATGTTATCTGTAGATTTTATTGAATATTCTATATAGACAATCATATTATCTACAAATAATGGCAGTTTAGTTTTTTTCCTTTTAAACTGCTTTTTTTTTTTTCCTTACCATGTTGTTAAGAAATTCAGCACATATTTACTAGAAGTTGGATTTTCAAGCATTCTTGTTGTATTCTAGCTCTCAAAAAAAAAAAAAAAAAGAGTTCAGCTTTCCTCCTTGGGTATAATACATGCTTTATTTTTATGAAACTACTATTTATTAGATTAAGAAAATTCTTTTCTATTCCTAATGTTCTAAGAGTGTTTTTTTTTTCTTTTTCATGAATGGATGCTAAATTTCATAGAATACTTTTAGTGTATCTTGAGATGATCAAGTGATTTTTCTCTATTATTGGAATAGTTTACATTAATTTTCTATTATATATTCCTGAGAAAAACACAGATTGGCATAATACATTACTTTTTATTTTTACATATTACTGGGTTCAATTTGCTAATATTTTGTTTATGCTAGCTTCATAAAGAGTTGGAGAATGTCTTTTTCTAATCTCTGAGTCTGTATAAGATTATAATAAATTTTTATTGTTCTTGTTTTTTTCTGGCAACGTTTGGTAGAACTTGCCAGCAAAACTTCTCAATTTTGTTTTCTTTGTGAGATTTTGACTACTGATTCATTTTATAAATGGTTAGAAAACTATTAGATGTCCTGTTCTTAAGCCAGTGCTGGTAATTTTTCTAG
Source organism: Trichechus manatus latirostris (assembly GCF_000243295.1). Taxonomy (NCBI): domain Eukaryota; kingdom Metazoa; phylum Chordata; class Mammalia; order Sirenia; family Trichechidae; genus Trichechus; species Trichechus manatus. Next base: position 25,331,684 of record NW_004443947.1, on the reverse strand, counting down.
GAATGTATCTCCTTTGTCTCAATTTTCAAATTTATTTTTTATAAAATTATCCATATTTTCTTATTATTTTGTACTTTCCGTAATATCTGTAGTAATGTCCCTTTTTCATTTCTGCTATTATTAGTACCTTCCTTTTTTTTTTTTTGATCACACTCCCCTGTAAGTAGCAGTGAGTTAGAGCCCTGTGCTCAAACACCATTTAAGCCTCCCAGCCACCCTTCAGCCTTTTCAGATCAGATGCTTCTGCACAGATGATTAACAGGACTAAGACCTAACCAAGTAAGTATGCTGCTTTGGGGGCAAATGAGTTCCAGAAAGAATCAGGGTGGGTTTTCTCTTTCATTCTCAGCATTAGGTTGTACCTGCTCTAGGAGAGGAATCCCTGAGTGGAGCTAACAGTTCATTAACTGTTCAGCTGCTAACTGAAAGCCCTGGTGATCTACTTCCGAAAAAATAAACCATTGAAAATACTATGGAGTACGTGGGCTTGCCATGAGTCAGAGTCAACTCCACAGTAACTGGCTGGTTGACTATGAGACTGGTACTATAATTACCATAACCAACCAACCCACTGCTGTCAAGTCAATTCTGACTCATAGAGACCCTATAGGATCGGGCAGAACTGCCCAATAGGGTTTCCAAGGAGCAGCTGGTGGATTCGAACTGCCAACGTTTTGGTTAGCAGCAGAGCTCTTAACCACTATGGCACCAGGGCTCCATAACTACCATAGTCAAGGAAATTGAATTTCAGGGAGAATTTATATGCCAAATCAAGAATGCACTGCTGGTAATAGTAGAGCTCAGCTTCTAATGTACCTTGTTCTTTTTCTTTCTCTTTACTCTTTTTTTTTTTCTCTCTTCTCTTCTTCTTAGTCTTTTTAAAAATTATTATTATTTTACTTTAAACCTGAGTTTTAATCCTGCCTTTTACTAGCTGAAGTGTCCTTGGCGTGGCAAGTTGCTTAAATGTTAAGCATCAATTTCTTCATCCATAAAATAGTTTGCTATATATTTTTCCAATTTGATTATGATCTTCTATTATGCATAAACAGACAGACACAAATGTGGACTCAGACTATACCCCACAACTTGCTTTTGTCCTATCTAGAATATCTTTCATGTCAATACTCTCATTCTTAATGGTTCTTAATGATTGCATGGTATTCATAGTAGTGAGACAGAACTCATCTTTATGTTTGTTGAATGAATAAATAATTGTCAAAATCAATTGTGACAAGGCACTTTTCCTTCTTGTTCTGATAACAGAGCATTCCTAGCCAGCCATATCTCCTTTTCCACCAGTCCATTCTTTGAATATCTTCCCTCAGGAACCAGCTGCTTCACTGAACTTGGTCAATATGCGTGAAGCAAATGTGAGAAGCATCTTCCTGTCATCATCCACTCAGTAAAAACAATGGTTCCTGAGGTCTTCCCTACACTTGTCCGAACAGCCCTGGGGGAAAGGCTCTGATCAAAATGCTCTTATTCACATTATACTCATTATTTTGAAAAATTCACACCCTCTTTTCTCCTGACAAAAGATTTCATAGACCACAGACAGGCACAGACAACAAGCGTCTCTTGTTGAATAAAAAGCTCAGCATCGTAATCAGCACTTCTGCTTTCTCCATCTCAGCCCTTCCTCTGCCACAGGCTGCAGCCTCTAAAACTTGAGGTAACAGTGCCACTTACTGGTAGAATCAACACATTGCATTTTGAAACCAGTAAAACCTTTGATTCTAAATGTCAATGTCAGTGTTGTTAGCTGCCTTTGAGTCGACTCCACCTCATGGCGAACCCATGCATGCAGAGTAGAACCACTCCACGGGGTTTTCAAGGCTGGGACCTTTCAGAAGCAGATCATCAGGCATGTCTTCCGAGGTGCCTCTGGGTGGGTTTGAACTGCCAACCTTTTGGCTAGTAGTCGAGAGCTTAACCATTTGCGCCACCCAAAACCAAACCAAACCCATTTCTGTCAAATCAATTCCAACTCCTAGTCACCCTATAAGGACAGAGTAGAACTGCCCTGTAGGGTTTCCGAGGCTGTAACTCTTTATGGAAGCAGACTGCCATATCTTTCTCCCACAGAGCAGCTGGTGGGTTTGAATTACTGACCTTAAGGTTAGCAGCCCAGGGCTTAAACACTGTGCCGCCCGGGCTCCTTTGCACCACTCAAACAAAAACCAAAAAAGGAAACCCTGGTGGCATAGTGGTTAAGGGCTATGGCTGCTAACCAAAAGGCAGCAGTTTGAATCCACCAGGTGCTCCTTGGAAACCCTATGGAGAGTGGCACCACCCCGGGGCTCCTAATTCTAAATGATGTTGGTATGCAACAGACAAAAGACTCAGCAAGAAGGATACTAGCTGACCTTTGCTAGCTTAGTACTTACCAGGAATTGCGCTAAGTGCTTTGTAGCCATTATTTCATTTAATCCTTAGAACAATCCTGTGAGGCAGGTTCTGTAATTTTTTTTTTTGAAATTTTTAAAAAATTTTTTTTATTGTACTTTAGATGAAGGTTTACAGAAGTTTCTCATTAAACAGTGAGTACACATATTGTTTTATGACATTAGTTAACAACCCCACAACATGTCAACACTCTCCCTTCTCGACCTTGATGACCTTTTTTTTGGTGAAAATATACATAGCCAAAGTTTCACCATTTCGAAAGTTTCTACATGTACAATTCAGTGACATCGATTACATTCTTCCAGTTGTGCTGCTGTTCTCACTATCCTTTCCCAAATTATTCCATCACCATTATCTTCAACTCACTGTCCCCTAGGCTTCCAATCAAACCTTTTGAGTTGCTGTTGTCAGTTTGATCTCACATAATTTTTTTTTTTTTGTACCTTAGATGAAGGTTTGCAGAACAAATAGTTTCTCATGAAACAGTTAATACACATATTGCCCTATGACAATGGTTAACAACCCCATGACATGTCAACACTGTCCCTTCTCAACCTTGGGTTCCCTATCACCAGCTTTCCAGTCCCCTCCTGCCTTTTAGTCCTTGTCCCTGGACTGCTGTGCCTCATTAGTCCTGTTTTGTTTCTTGAGGCTGTCCAATCCCCAGCTGAACGGTGAACTTCGGGAGGGGCTTCACCACTGAGCTAAAAGGGTGTCCGGGGGCCATACTCTCGGGGTTTCTCCAGTCTATCAGGCCAGTAAATCTGGTCTTTTTTGTGAGTTAGAATTCTGTTCTACATCCTTTTCCAGCTATGTCCAGGACCCTCTACTGTGATCCCAGTCAGAGCAGTCAGTGGTGGTAGCCGAGCACCATCTAGCTGTACTGGACTCAGTCTCGTGGAGGCCATGGTAGCTGTGATCCTTTAGTCCTTTGGACTCTTTTCCTTGTATCTTGTTCTCTTCATTCTCCCTTGCTCCCACAGGGGTGAGACGAGTGGAGTATCTTAGATGGCTGCTCACAGGCTTTTGAGACCCCAGACGCTACTCACCAAGGTAGAATGTAGAACATTGTCTTTATAAACTGTGTTATGCCAATTGACCTAGATGTTCCCCGACACCATGGT
>NW_004443947.1:25304315-25328051 GCF_000243295.1 Trichechus manatus latirostris | reverse complement strand
GTAGAACATTGTCTTTATAAACTGTGTTATGCCAATTGACCTAGATGTTCCCCGACACCATGGTCCCTATAGCCCTCCGCCCAGCAAGTCAGTCCCTCAGGGAGTTTGGAAGTGTCTATGGAGCTTCCATGACCTTTCCTTACACAAGTTGTGCTGGCTTCCCCAGTAATGTGTACTGTCTTACCCTTCACCAAAGTTACCACTTATCTGTTTAGTTCCTCTCCCCCCACTCCTCCCATCCCTCGTAACCAACAAAGATTGTTTCTTTTTGTGTGTAAACTTTTACATGAGTTATGCAGTAGAGGTCTCCTACAATTTGTCCTTTTGTGATTGACTTATTTCACTCAGCATAATGTCCTCCAGGTTTGTTCCTCTTACTCTCCTGTGCTGAATTCCTTTTGTTTGTGGACTTTTTTTTTTTTTCATCTTTTGTTTTTGTAGGTTTTGTTTTTACTGAGACTTTATGTTTTCTTATTTTGATGAGTAGGTTTGTTAACTTTCTTTGTGGTTACCGTGAAATTTACCCTTATGTTCCTAGATTTGAACCAGTCTATTACTTGGTATCGTTTGACTTCCTCTCCATTAGAAGGTTCTATATCTACACTGTTTATTCCCTCTTTTGTTGTTCTGATGCTGTTGTCATTTACAGATTAACCACTCTGGTTCCCTTTTGTAATTCTTTTGGTTTTGCAGTCCTTATGAGTTCATTTCCTAGGTTGGTATCTGGCTAGTACAATCCTGTGTCCTATATTCAGCCTGTGGTCTGACATTGTTTGTTCTCAGATCTAAGGACTTCCTTTAATAAGTCTCGTAAGTTTGGTTTGGTTTGGTTTTTACATAGTCCCTTAATTTTTGTTTATCTGGAAATGAACTAATTTCACCATCATATATGAACGAGAGTTTTGCAGGATATATTATTCTTGGCTGACAATTTTTTTTCTTTCAAGGTTTTATATATGTCATCCCACTGCCTCCTTGCCTGCATGGTTTCTACCGAATAATCCGAGCTTAGTCTTATTGTTTCTCCTCCGTATATGACTTTTTGTTTTTCACGAACTGCTCTCAGGAATCTTTGTCTTTGGTTTTGGCAAGTGTGGTTATGATATGCCTTGGTTCCATAATTTTTATTTCTGTGGTTTTGTGAAAACACTCTAGGGTTTAGAATTCAACTACCTAGGCAAACTATAGCCCACCAGCCAAATTCAGTCAGCTGCCTGTTTTTGCATAATCTGCAAGATAGGAATGATTTTACATGTTTCAATAGTTGGAAAAAATATCAAAAGACAAATAATATTTCATAACATGTGAAAATGAAATTCAAATTTGTGTCCATATATAAAATTTTATTGGACATAGCCACACTCATTTGTTTACATATTGTCTATGGCTGTGTGGTGCAATGGATCTCTTTTACATGGCCTTTCTCGCCATGGTCTTGTAACTCCCACCAAATGACTGGGTGGGACTATGCAAATATGGTGCTTGTGGCCCACCAAGGGGATTGGATTCCTTGCTAATAATGTCAGTAAGGTACCTGGCACACTTGTGAGGATGAGACCATGCAAATAAGGTGTATAGAACCCTAACTAAAGGATTGGTCAGTTTTGCCATCCCTCCAGACTTAAAACGAGCCATCCCAGAGGTGGACAAGAGGGACCCCACTACAATCAAGAAGATATGACAGCGGAGCACATCTAGACCCAGGGTCCCTGAGCTGAGAACCTCCTAGACCCAGGAGACAGAGAGAGAGCTATAACACCAGAGATGGTGCAAGACAGCAAGAAACAGTGGGAACCAGGAGACCGACATGAGACAGTGCAGTGGACTTCCCAGCCCATGGAGCAAGGCAGTTATAGCGGGTGTGCCAACCCACGGAGTGAGAGCTGAGTGCCTTCGGGCTGAGGCTGACTGGTGGAGTGGGGTGCCTCTGGGCACTTACTGGTAGAGCTGAAGAGTGTTGTTTAACACTTGCCTGAGCAGAGAAGAGGCTGGGCTGAGGAGCCGAGAGGCCAAGGGCCAGACAGAGGTCTGCCTGCAGGCATGGCTGAGAAGAGGCTGTCCTGATTGAAGAACTGTATCCTGAGTCATTCCTGATCCTGAATCGTAACCTGTTACTTCTCTAATAAACCCCATAACTGTGAGTATGGTCTGTGAGTTCTGTGTGGCCATTGCAACAAAATACCAAACCCAGCAGAGAAGAACAGAGGACTGTAGGAGGGACAGCTGGTATCAGAACGGATAAAAAGGTTGGAGGGTGGAGGCATGTTTGACCTCCACCTCATAGGAATCAGCCTTGGGTGGTTGATCTTGATTCTCCTCTCCCCTTGTGAAGTTAGAGGTCAGATGCCTCCTCCACACTACTGATTTTACAGTCTGCTTTCTTGCCATAGTATTGAGTAGTTGAGACAGAGACTACCATATGGTCCTCAGTGCTTTTAGTTTACTAACTGGCTCTCTATAGAAAAAGTTTGCTGACTTCTGATAGATTCTAGATTCTAATTTGGATACACCACCTGGGCAAATCACAAATTCTGATCCTTATTTTCATCATCCATAAAATGTGAATAATACCTACTAAGAGGGATTTTTAGGAAGATTAGCACTATAAGCACAGCATCTCGTTAAGATACCTGCAGGAGTTTAAGCTAAGAGGTAAGTGCCTAAACACGTTAGGGAAAAAAGGGGGGAGGAGCTCAAAATTTCTGTTCCTAAATCTCTTCCCCCTCAGGCCGGCATCGTGTAGTATCTAAAAGCATCAACTTTAGAGTCAAAACATTAGATTCCACCCTTGGTTTCACTACTTACTGTCTATACAATTTATTACTCATATGATGTAGTAGCAAGGCAGTAACATATGGAGGTATGCCTAGTTTCAATGCTGGTTCTGCCACACAACTAGGTGACCTTGGGTAAATTAAATAACCTCTCCCAATCTCTGCTTCGTCATCTATAATATCAGCATAAAAATAAATACTGATACTCCAACGAATTAGAAAACCTAGATGAAATTAACAAATTCCTAGAAACACACTACCTACCGGAATTAACACAAAAAAGGTAGAAAATTTAAACAGACCCATTACAAAAGAAGAGATTGAAGATGTCATCAAAAAGCTGCCAACAACAACAACAAAAAGCCCAGGACCAGAGGGCTACACTGGACAATTCTACCAAACATTCAGAAAAGAGTTGACACCAATCCTGCTCAAACTCTTCAAAAACATAGAAGAGGATGGAACACTACTGAACTCTTTCTATGAAGGCAGCATAACCGTGATGCCTAAACAGGCAGAGGCATCACCAAAAAAGAAAATTACAGACAATATCCCCTACGAACATAGATGTAAAAATTTTTCAACAAAATTCTAGCCAACAAACTTCAGCAACACATTAAAAAAAAAAAAAAATCATACACCATGATCAAGTGGGATTCATACCAGGACTACAAGGGTGGTCCAACATTAGAAAATCAATCCATGTAATCCACCACATAAATAAAACAAAGGAAAAGAAACATATGATCATATTAATTGATGCAGAAAAGACATTTGATAAAAATCAACATCTTTCCTGATAAAAACTCTAAGCAAAATAGGGATAGAAGGGGAATTTCTCAACATAATTAAGGGCATAAATGCAAAACCAACAGCCAGCATTATAATCAATGGAGAAAGGCTGACAGCCTTCCCTTTGAGAACAGGAATGAGACAAGGATGCCCATTATCACCACTCTTATTCAACATTGTACTGGAAGTCCTAGCCAGAGCAATAAGACAAGAAAGAAAAATAAATGTTATCCAAATCAGAAAGGAAGAAGTAAAACAATCTCTGTTTAGAAATGACATGATCCTATACACAGAAGACCCTAAAGATTCCACAAGAAAACTGCTGGAACTAATAGAAGAATTTAGCAACGTTGCAGGGTACAAGAGCAACATACAAAAATCAGTTGGGATCCTCTACACCAACAAAGACTACTCCAAAAAAGAAATCAAGAAAACAATACCATTTAAAATACACCCCCCCCCCCAATCAATAAAGTACCTAGGACTTAATCTAACCAGAGACATAAAAGACTTATACAATGAAAATTATAAAACACTACTACAAGAGAATAAAGGAGACCTACAAAATGGGAAGATATCCCATGTTCACGGATTGGAAAACTTAATACAGTGAAAATCTTAACACTATCTAAAGCGATCTACAGATGCAATGCTGATACAAATCCCAAAAAATTCTTTACTGAAATGGAAAAAATAGTGACCAACTTCATATGGAAAGGAAAGAAACCCAGAATAGCCAAAGCAATATTGAAGAAAAAGAACAAAGCAGGGGCCTCACACTCTCCATACTAAAACATACTATACAGCCACTATAATCAAAACAGCGTGATATTGGTTCTATGACAGACACATAGACCAGTGGAATAGAATTGAGAATTCACAACTCAGCCATCTATGGACAACTGATTTTTGACAAGGGGTCAAGTCCATTCACTGGGGCAGAAACATCTCTTTAATAAAAGATGCTGGCAAAACTGGATATCCACCTGCAAAAAAACGCAACAGGGCCCATACCTAACACCATACACAAAAACTAATTCAAAATGGATCAATGACCTAAATGTTAAATCTAAAACCATAAAATTCATGGGAGAAAACTATGGGACCCAATCTTATGCAAAAATAGAATAAACATAACAGCAAATGCATGAATAGAACACAAATAAATGAGACCTCATAAAAATTAAAAACTTACGCTCATCAAAAGACTTATTAGAAGACTAAACAGATAAGCTACAGACTAGGAAAAAACTCCAGAAACAACTTATCCAATAAGGGTCTAATCTCTAAAATCTATAGAAAATGGCAAAAACTCAACAAAAAGACAAATAATCCAATCACAAAATGAGCAAAGGGCATGAACAGAACCTTCACCAAAGAGGACATCTAAGCAGCCAACATACAAAAAGATGTTGCTGATTATTAGCTATTAAAACCCACTGCCATTGAGTCGAATCCAACTCATAGTGACCCTATAGAACAGAGTAGAACTGTCCCATAGGGTTTCCAAGGCTGTAAATCTTTACAGAAGCAGACTGCCACATCTTTCTCCCAAGGAGCTGCTGGTGGGTTTGAACCACTGACCTTTCAGTTAGCAGCCAAGCACTTTAACCACAGTGCCACCAGGGCTCATTTGAAGTATCTATAAGCCAAAAACATCAAACCCATTGCTGTTAGGTGACTCCGACTCATAGTGACCCTATAGGACAGAGTAGAACTGTCCCATAGGGTCTCCAAGGAGCGGCCGGTGGATTAAAATTGCCAATCTTTTAGTTAGCAATGGAGCTCTTAACTACTGCGCCACCAGGACTCCCATTAGCCATTAGAGAGATGCAAATCAAAACTACAATGAGACACCATCTTACCCCATTTAAAATGGCACCCATTTAAAAAAAGATAACAAATGTTGGCAAGGATGTGGGGAGATTGGAACCCTCATTCATTGCTGGTGGGACTGTAAAATGGTACAACCACTACAGAAAACAGCATGGCACTTTCTCAAAAATCTAGAAATAGAAGCACCCTATGATCCAGCAATCCCACTCCTAGGTATATATCCTAGAGACCTAAAAATAATGACACCAACAGACATATGCTCACCTATGTTCATTGCTGCTTTATTCACAACAGCAAATACATGGAAACCACCAAAGTGTCCATCAATGGATGAACGGATAAGCAGATTGTGGTACATACATACAGTAAAATACTATACGACCATAAAGAACAATGAGTCAGTTAAGCATATTATAACAGTGATGGGCCAGGAGGGTATAATGCAAAGTGAAATAAGTCAAGCATATAAAAACAAATATTGTACGATCCCCCTTTTATAAGAGGACAAGAATAGATATATATAGAGAGACGAATGTTCATTGGTGGTTACCAAGGAGAAGAGGGGGAAGGGGAAAGTATGCTTGAGATCATAGAGACTTTTTATTTATTATTTTGGTGATGGGAAAAGTGGTACTGAATGTGGATGTAGTGAGCACAGCACAACAAAAGTGAAAATGAGTGAGCACATATGGATGGGTATAGTCATACTGGTATGTGGGTAGGTACAGGTGTGTACATAGGTGAGAACAGATAGAAGTATCTATAAACCGAAAACCAAAACCACTGCCATCAAGTTGATTCCGACTCATAGTGACCCTGTAGGACAGAAGAGAACTGCCCCATAGGGTTTCCAAGGCCGTGAATCTTTACAGAAGCAGACTGCCACATCTTTCTCCTGTGAAGTGGCTGGTGGGTTCAAACCACTGACCTTTCAGTTAGCAGCCAAGCACTTTAACCGCAGTGCCACCAGGGCTCCTTTGAAGTATCTATACATCAAAAATATCAAACCCATTGCTGTCGAGGTGATTCTGACTCATAGTGACCCTACGGGACAGAGTAGAACTGCCCCATAGGATTTCAAAGGAGTGGCTGGTGGATTCAAACTGCTGACCTTTTGGTTAGCAGCCACGTTCTTAACCCCTGCACCACCAGGACTCCTTTGAAGTACCTATAAACCTGTTACCGTCGAGTTGATTCCGACTCACAGCAACCTATTGGCAATGTAAATACAAACGAGGATGCAGGCACATATATTCATTTAAGATACAAATATGGATACTCGTCAGACATAACCAAACACCTTCCAACGTTGGTTTCCTGGGTTTGAAAGCTTAGGACCACAGTCTCATGGGATAGCTCAGTCAATTGGCATAATATAAAAAACGAAAATAATGATCTGCATCCTAGCGAAGTGAGTAGCGTCTGGGGGTCTTAAAAACTTGCGAGCAGCCACCTAAGGCACAACTATGGGTCTCTACTCAACAGGAGCAAAACAGTGAGAAGGTAACCAAAAACTCAAAGAAACAAGTCTACCCAAGCCACAATGTCATCTACCGAGACCAGAAGAACTAGATGGTGCCTGGCTACCACTACTGCCTGGGGTCACAATAGATGGTCCCAGATAGAATGAGAGAAAAACAAGGAGTAGAACTCAAATTCTTATTTAAAAAAAAAAAAAAAAAAAGGCAGACTAACTGGAACAATAGAGAACAGAAGAGCCCATGAGAATATCGCGCTGAGACACTCTTTAAACCTAGGACCGAGCCTACCCGAGATCACCCTTTAGCAAAATGGCAGAGTAGCACAGAAAATAAAGGATATTACCTGTAAGATCAGTGCTCTACTTAAAAACCATCAGTATGAGAAAAGGTCAACAATTACTCAAAAGCAAAGAGAAGGTAAGGGGGCAGGGGAACTAGAGTGCTGGAAATGGAAAAAACAGAACACAAAGAGAACATTGACACATTGTGATAAATGTAACTGTCAGTGAACAACTTGCAGTAATTGTCAAATGGGAACCTAACTTGCTGTATAAACTCTCACCAAAAACTCAATAAAATAAATAAATACTGATGTTGTAAGGATAAAATGACTATATATATGTAAAGTGATTAGAACAGTGCCCATAAAGTGCTATCTATGTGTTTGCTGTCTATTTCCCATCAGATTTAAGATCAAAATTAGTCTTCCCCTTGGCCTTCTAAATTCTGTACATCTGCCCTCCTCTATTTCACTGGCTTCACTGAGTGATTATCCTCCCGCACTATGCTGCAGCCATCTAGCCTCTCTGCATCCAAATCATGCCAACTTTTTATTTCCTCATGAAACATTCGTATTTACTGTTCCTTGTGAGAACAGAGCTCAGCACAGGTATTTTCTTGGAAACACAGCACAGCAAAATAGTTGAGGAGGCCTTGCAAAGTCCTTAAGTAAATATGAACATGTAAACATACCTTGAAAAAAAAGAAAAGATAATGTGGATAAGGTATTTTGAGTAGGAAATACGAACTGGCAATATTCTTCTGAGTTCCTATAATGGCCGGGTAGTTAAGGCACAAACTTACCACCTTCAGAAATCAATTCCTTTCCTTGTTTATTATCTTTTCTGCACTGCCCTACCCCAATGCTCAGCACCTAAACCAGTATCAGGCATAAAGATGACCACAATAAATATGAAATGAATACAATGAGTAAATAAAGGAACGCAAGGGGTGGGGGGGAACTCTCATACAGATGAAGGGAATATGAAGTAGTACAACCTGTTTACTTTTGCTATTTAAGTTTACGCGTGCTTAATTTGTACTGGATATTCATAGTATTGTCAGCTCAGCACTCCTTCTTTCCTCTAAGAGGTTGACTGCTCCATCTATACATGGACATAGTGGGGACTGTCGAATTCTTACAGGATCCAAGCATGCAATCCCTACTTCCTCCCAAAGTAAGGTTGACTAGTTAGCCTTCCACCTTTTTTTTTAATTTGTATTTCAGAGGCAGCTCCCAGACAGTGGTAGCAGTACAAAAGCTTAGCACAGGACAGCAGTTAGCAGTCATGTTGCCCACCCTGCACCATTAAAGAAGCTAGTATGTAAAGAGAATAAAGCTCACAGACAGAAGCCAGGTAGGAGACTCAGAAGGTCTGCATGGAGTTTGAGTCCCTGTTGCCCTGGAGACCCTCCCTGTCTTCCCCAAGGTTTGGCTGTTCAATTTGTCCTTCAGTCATACAACATACCACAGTATCCTTTCAACAAAATCTTTTTGCTTAAACTAGTTCAAGTAGGCTTCCTGTACCTACTAGAGCACCAACTAACGCAATTCTTTTTAACCCACTGCACAGAATCATCTGTAGATTTCTTAAAACGAATGTCAGGGCACCACTTCAGAACAATGAATTTGCAATCTCTGTAGTCTAGGGATTGGTAATTTCAAGAGCTACCCAGGTGATTCTTCCAGATATTTTACTTTGAGGAATCAATCTTTCAAGAATATTCATTATAACCAAGAGTGCAGATATATATTTTAATCCTCAGTAGACTGAAAGACTTTTAGAGAGATAAGATTTTAAACTTGCAACAAATTATCAGACTACTACTGCTTGTTCATTAAACTGTAATCACGGAAAATCACAGGGAGTCACATCAGAACCCTTTAAGAGTTTATGTAAGGTCCCACACAAAGACCTGCAAAATCAGATCTTCCAGAGGTCTAAATGTAAGATCTCCATGGGATTTTAATCCTTCAATCCTCCATTCCCAACCTCATCCCACACAAATTAATACACAAATGACTGTTCTGACTCTTGTGACAATGTTATATGATTTCCTTAGTTTCTTAAATACAGCAATTCACACTTAAAGATTTGAAAAGTAGTCAAAAACTGGTTTTGGACCTTTTAGCCCAACACCATCACCAAGATTATAAAAGCGTTGAGGTCAAAGATTTGTGAGTTGCTGCACTGTTGTGCAATTTCTGTCTTGCTCCCCAATGAGGGGTGCTCATCCTTAGATTTAAGCTCGAGAGAGCTGGACTGTATCCCCTGGAGTCTCTGGAGTCCAAAGGCCTATTAAGACATATGGGGTGGGGGGGGTGGGAAAAAAAAGACAGGAGACTGGCCAAACAGCTGCCTTTCTGATAAAGGGGTGTCTACTTGCGAACAGCCTGTACTCCCACAATTTGTGAAGGCAAAAGATGCATGAATGTTTGACACACAGAATTGGTCTGTAGCTATTTTAAACTGGACTTTGCTAGCACTAGGACTAACGAGACCTTAATAGAGCAAATCTCTGAAGGGTGCTATGCTGGGAACCAGGGGCTGAGGCAAGAATCAAAAGCAAGCATCTGGGAAAAGGCATTACCTACATAGGTGCTTCTTTAGTGTGCATGAGAATTACCTGGAGGGCCTGTTAAAACACAGCGTGCTGGGTCCCATCTCCAGTTTCTGATTCAGTAGGTCTCGAGTAGGGCCTGATAATATGCATTTCTAACAAGTCCCCAAGTGATGCTAATGCTGCTGGTCCAAGGCTTTGGGAACCACTGGCCTACATTAAGAGAATGGCAGGCAGAGTTTCTCAGATGTAAGGCAGACTTGCCAACAAGACCTTGGCAGAAAACGGTTAGGGGAGAAGAAAGTGCAGAAATAAAATCTCGGTGCTCAAAACAAGTTTACTTCTTGCTCACATAAAGTCTAACCAGCTGGGAGGAGAGGGGTGGTGATTAACGAAGGGAGGGCCTCATAGTCATGCAAAGACCTAAATTGACTGAACCTTTGCCATCTTCAAGGGCTTCCAAAGTTATCCTAGGTGTGGCCACCCAGCCAGCAGATGAGAGAAGAGAATGGAGAATCATCCAAGAAATTTTTATGGGGCAGGCTGGGATTCCTATAACCATATTCCATTATCCAGAACTTATTCACATGGCCTGACATAGATGCAAGAGGGTTGCAGAAATGTAGTCCCTGGCTGTACAGCCATATCTCAGCAATGTTCTCTCAAGGAAGCAAGAACCTCTAATGGACATCTAGCAGTCTCTGCCACCAAGCCCCTTCCCCATTACGGCCTTCAGCCTTAAGCAAGTCTGAACTTAGCTTTAAAGGAAATGTGTAGTTAATTACATAAACATTTTAATTTACTAAAATTGTCTGCAACTAAAAGTAACCAAAGGACTGGTGACTGGGAGAAAAAAAAACAGTTATGAAACCCACCCAATATTCCATCCAGAATGGGGAGAAAACGCTGGGACAGTGGGTTTGTAGCAGTCATGAGGAAAAATAAAGTTGCTGTTACATCAACTCTACGGCATCCTCTCTTTTAACATGTTACACTACCTTTTAGAGATGTTAAGCAAATTTTTAAGTGAAATAAGTCTAAAGATTTCATAATTTCACATTTACAAAGCTTGAAACCCTTTATCATACTTAAAGCAAATTACAAATCTACTTTTCCAGAATGAAAGCTTGCTATTACTGAGGATATCTTCAAAGTTCTACTGCAACTCCAAAAACAGGAACGTCCCACACAATAGCAGCAAACATTTTGCTGTTTAAGGTGATGACTCTTAATGCAGGGGTACTCAATTTGTCTATACTTGCTATTAACTGAAATTACTGCCTGTAACATTTCATAATTGACAAAGCTGGAGTCAAGATAAAAGTCACTTACATGGCTTTTAGTTATACCTCTTTTCAGACTGTCCATGAGAAAATAAACTAATATATAATACTATTTACTGAAAGGACAAAAGAAAAACAATATATAATGCTATTTACTGAAAGGACAAAAGAAAAGGAAAAAAACCATCCTTCAGGGTCTTTCATTCATTTCATCAATTAGGACACACAAGGCGGCATCCTTCTCTATAATCTGGTCTCTCCTATGACCAGAATTTTCTCTCTGTTGTTCATTCTGTCCAGTATAACTGTTGCCATCACCAGCATCCATTGGTTCAGTTTTTACTCTCATTCCTGCTTCTGAATGTGGCAAATCATCAGGCAAAGAAGCCAAGCAATTTTGAATCATCTCAATGACTCGTTCCAGGTGCTTCTGAAACCTCTCAGCTGTTTCAAGACGTTGACGTTTCTGTACCTCCATCATGACCCTCAAAGTCTCTCTTGCTTGGTGGGGTCGGTATTCATTTATAAGATGATGCACGTGGACAAAAAGCAGCTTCAAATCTTCTAGCTTCTCTTCTCGTTTTATACTCCCAGGGCTCCTTATCAAGATATCTAAGAGGTCTAAGAAATTAATAAGGATAGACATATTGAGTTTTCTCAGTTCTTTCTTATGATCAAACTGCATAGGATGAAGCCGTTCAATGCCCTGACTTTCCAAAGGGCGAATGATAAGATCATCACATTGGAACTGGTTGCCAAACATCATATAACTATCTTTTATTGGAGGTGGAGGCTTGGGAGCGAGGCCTTCCTGAATATTTTCATCTGTATATTCCTTAATGTACTGCATAGGAGGTGGTGGAAGTGCACTGACTTGCTGTGGTTCACCCATTGTGGAAGATCAGGAACCTACGGAAATTGATCAAAGATTTAGAGCAGAACTACAAAACAATGTCACAATTAGTGACTACAGACAGAATATTTTCCTCTGGCAGGATGGGGCCCAAGGCAAGAAGAATCTTGTAGTTTCTAAAACTAATACATTTATAACAGGGAAAGGCTGCCAGCCTTTTCCAGTTAGGCATTATATCCTCAATCATCTAAGTATCTTTTTTCTCTACTACATACTTTCATCAGCATGGAAAATATGCTATAGGATCTTTCCATCTATTAAAAAAAAATCTTGATTCTACATCCCTCACCAGTTAAGCCCCATTTCTCTACACGGCCAAACTACACATGCTATGTCCCCACCTCACAGCCCAATCACTTTTATTTTATATTACTGGTTGATTTTCAAAAGCAAACACTTAAGTATAACTTTAATAAACACTATGACAAAATTAACATTATTCACATTTAGACACCTGGTATCATCTGAGTTTCCTGGATGAAGTGATAATTTAATTTATACCCTTTTTCCCACAATGTACTCTACAATTTGTTATTAACGCAGTAACTTTTCTACATCTACTATAGAAATTTCAAATCCAAATGTATCTTCCCTGGCCACATAAACTCTACTTATTCCATTTTAAACCTAGGTATATCATAAAATGAGAAGATTCCAACTGCTCTTTCAAACTGATTTTTATCGGTTTTAAGATATAACAACATGCTCTAACAACAGAAGGGGCAAGTAGCATACCAAAGGCATTTTTATACTTAGAATTTGTGAGGTACTGAGGGCAGCTGTGAGGCAGCTGAGTTTATACCAAGCCAAAGTAGTGCAGAGAATGATGCTAAGAGTCAAGGGGGCAACATTCTTAATCCGACTATTAAAAAAACCCATTGCCATTGAGTTGATTCTGACTCACGGCAACCCCATATGCTCCACAGGGTTTTCTTGGCTGAAATCTTTACAGAAGCAGATTGCCAGGCCTTTCTTCTGCACTGCCACTGGGTGGGTTTGAACCACCCACTTTTTAAGTCAGTAGTAGTCAAGCACAAACTATTTGTGCCAACTGAAGGGGGAGAAAAACCCCACTGCCATCAACTCAATTCCGACTCAGAGCGACCCTAAAAGATAGAGTAGAATGGCCCCATACAGTTTCCAAGGCTGTAAATCTTTACAGAAGCAGATTGCCATATCTTTCTCCCAAGGAGCGGCTGATGAGTTCAAACTACCAACCTTTCAGTCAGCAGCCAAGCTCTTAACCACTGCGCCACCAGGGCTCCTTCATTATGACTACTGTACCAACCCACAATTGACTGCTTTCCTACTCTTCTGCATACTCATTTTTGTAATTCTCCAATCTGGCTTTAAGCCCCTGCCACTCCACTAAAACTGCTCATCAACAATCACTACATGGCCAACTCCAATGGATAACTTTCTGTGTTCACTTTAATCTCTTTAGCAGCATAACTGTTGCTGCTTCTTCCTTCTCAACACTTTCCTCTTCCCTCAGCTTCTGTGACCCTACACTCATGTTTTTCTCCTCCCTCACTGGCCACTCCCTCTCAGTCTCCTTTGCTGCCTCTCCTTGTCTGCCAAAACTTTAATGTTAGTATGCCTCAGAGCTCTATCCTGGGCCTGTTCCTCTCTAAATTAGAGAAGCACAAACTCAAATACCAAAGGGAAAAGGCAGGAAACAAAGAGTGAAGCACTTGGGGGGCAGGGATTATGGTGAACAAAGCATATGTGTGCCAGATCTCAAAGCCTCCAGATAATAAGATTCATGTGGGAATAAAGGTTCACTGTCCCTCAGTTTCCTGATTTTCTGGGAGAGGGGAGAAATCTAGATTTTTATGTGAAATTCTGTGGAGCCTATATATACACGCGTATATATACGTGTGTATATATATATGTATACATATACACATAATCTTTGGGGTCTGCAGGCCACTAGTTTTAGACTCTGTTCTGTAACAACCTTGTTCTATTCCACCTTGGGTGATCTAGATCAATTCCATTGCTTTTAATGCCATCTATTATCAGTGGTCC
The DNA here is from genome assembly GCF_000243295.1 of Trichechus manatus latirostris. Lineage (NCBI taxonomy): Eukaryota > Metazoa > Chordata > Mammalia > Sirenia > Trichechidae > Trichechus > Trichechus manatus. The sequence goes on along the minus strand of NW_004443947.1, from coordinate 25,314,100 downwards.
TCAACCGAGGACAATTTTGCCCCCCAAAGGACATTTGGTAAGGTCTGAAGACATTTGGGAAGGGGACTGTTAGTGGCACCTAATGGGTAGAGGCTGAGGATACTGTTACACACAGGCCGGCCTCCCATAAAAAAAGCATTATCTGGCCTAAAATGACAAGTGTCAAGGTGGAAAAACCCTGATCCGTATGTTTTTGATTCCCTAGTTTCTATCTCCAGTCCAGACTGCCTCTCTGAGCACCATCTGGATGTCTTATAGGACATCAAAAAAAAAAAAAAAGAAAAAAAAAATCTGTGATTCCATCCATCATACAAACAACTTCAGACCTGTCCCTCCCCTAGTTTTTAAACTTTCCCTATCTCAGTAAAACTTTTCCATTATCCACCCAATGTTTCCAACCAGAAACCTCAACATTATCTTAATCCTCCATTTTTATCAACCAACTCCCCATCACTGTCACACCTGTCACCAAGTCCTGCTGACTGTATATTTCCCGTATCTCAAATTCATCAATTCTGGCCAAGCCATCATTCTTTCTTGCCTGGAATACAACAGCTTCTCCAGGAATATTTTTGCTTCCACTACTGTTCTTCTGTGTAGTAACCAGTATAATCTTGTCTATTATTGTAGTAAACCAGCAATATTGTCTTCAGTCTAGTATTCTTCCACATTTCTTTAACTATATCAAGCTCTTCTGCCTTTGGCCTTTCCACATGCTGTTCTTTCTGACTGGAATGTTTTTCTGCCTGCTCCTGGCATGGGGCTGGCTTCACACATTAGTTTAAACTATCATCTCTTCAGAAAGTAGCGTGATCAAAAGTAGATGCTTCTTTTATTCTCTGTACCACTATCCTGTTTTTCTCTCCCATCAGACTATAAACTCTGAGGGGAAAGATTGTGATTATCATAGTTCTCACTGCATCTACAGTCTTGCACATAGGACCTTTATAAGTATTTGTTGAGCAGCTCCATCCATTTCAAGAAGTCTCCAACCAATGGGAATTTGAAAGAGTGGGCTCAAACATCCTTAATGAATACTCATTCCTTCAAATATTTTTCTAACGTATGAAATGAGTGTAAGGCATGATGATTATGACAGCTAATATTTAAGGGTACACTATATGCCAGACACTGTTCTAAGTACTTTTCTCAGGGTTGTGAGAAATCTGCAATAGGTACTCTTATTGCCCCCATTTTAGGGAAGAGACAACTGGCTCAGAAAAGTTAAGCTACTTGCCTAATGTCATAGAAGTAGTAGTAGAGCAAGGATCCAGAGCCTAAACTCTTAAATACTACACTATACCATCTTTCAAGAATAATGAAGAGAAACTGTCTCCATCCTAGTGCTGCTTACAGTCTATCAAGGAAAATAGGTAAGTGATAACTACTTACTTACCAAAAAAACAGAACAAAAAATTCTACACAGGAAAATATATCATAAGCCAATTTTAAAAGACAGTAACTCGGAGAAAAATGTTTGCAATACATGACACAGTAAATATTAGAAATTTCATTTTGATGTTTTTAAACTTATTTTCAGACTCTATTCCCACTAGAAAGAAAGCACCATGGTATCAGGAATTTTGCCTGTCTTGTTCGCAACTCTGTCTCCAGCACCTCAAACAGTGCCTAGGAAATGCCTGATCATCCAAAGAGCCACTGAATGAGTTTTTAAAAACAATGCTACAAAATAATAATAATAGGCAAAGGATGACAAGGAGAAAAATGCAAATGCCAAACAAAGGTGGGAAAATGTTCAGACTAATACTTTTTCAGAACAAAATTTAAAATGCTATTTTTCATCTAATATCAAGATTTCAAATATTTCATCATTCAGCAAATGTCAGAACACTTCCTATGTAGCAGGCTCCAGCAGGGATCACACTCAGTTTCTTCAGAGTGGTCACCCCAACTTTAGAAGCAATCCCTTAGCTATTCTGGCCCAGCAGGTAAGCCTTCTCAGGTGAAGAGCACACCCTCCCATTACCTTTCATAGAAGCTGCCATCATCACTACCACTGCATGACTCCCATAGGTGGTAAGCCAATAATTCTCAGGCACAACTGATGGGAAAAGAACCTAATATATATCTGGAGTTTAATATAGCAATATCAAAATTTTACATGCTGATATTCTTTAAACCAACAATTCCATGCCTAGAAATTTATCCTATAAAAATACTGGTACAAGTATACAAAAACGTGTACAAGGATGTTTAACGCAGCACTGTTTGAAGAGTAGAAAAAAGTGGAAATAACCCATGCCTTCATCAATCTGAGGACTGGATAAAATATGATGTCTATATAATACTATACAGCCATTTGGGAAAAAGGGGAGAGTATGTGTGTGTTGGGGGGAGGGGGGCATTTATAAATACTTAAGTATTGTTTCAATTATTTACAACACACTTATATTAGTTGCAAACAGTTAAATCAACTTTTTAAAACTTTTTATTTTAACAAATTCAGAACTCATATTCTTCACCCTGATTTCCCAAATTTTAACATTACCCTCATTTGCTTTATTGGCCACTCATATTTTATCCATAAATACTTCAGTGTGTATCCCAAAAAACAAGAGTGTTCTTTTATAACCACAGCATAAAGATCAAACTAGGGAATTACCATCAATCAAAATAAAATTTTAGACAGCCCAGCTTTCACCCCACACAAGCCTTTTTAGGTTGGGAGTTCGGTACTGTACTCCTCAGCACCATGAGCGCTCCTCTATTTAAGTTGCCACTTTCCAAAGGCCAACTACATGACAGGTACCATTGTTTTATATCCTCTCTTATTTAATTTTCATAATAATACTATGGTGAGGATCCCAGGGATCAATGTGGGAAAGTACTTGCCCCAAATCAAACATTAGTAAATGGCACAGCGGGGATTCTTATTCTTATCCGAGGTCCTTTTAGTTCCAGAGCCCCAGCTCTCTTAATCAGTAAACTAAGAAGCTTCTAACTGTACCACAGAGACTTGATATATTACAGAAATTGTGTTTATTTCGCTATTTCCCCTTAGATTGAGCTTTTCGAGGGTGATGATGGTGTTTTACTCATTTTAGTAAAACCAGCGCCACGCATTACAGTGTTAAGACTCAACATTCACCTTCTAGTGTTCGTTCCGTTCGGGGGCGGGGCGGGGGGGGGGGATCTTAAAAAAAAAAAAAAAAAAAGTATTCCAGGGGCCCACCCTCAGGAATTTGATTCAGCTGGTCTATGGGGGGGGGGGGGCTCTGAAAAGTCGTTTTTAAAACCTCTCCAGGTGAGTCTGACGATTAAGCTTGAGATATACCGCCCTCTGACCCCCATTAGCCCAGATGATTTTCACAGCCGCCCCCTGAAGCAAGATAGGCAGGGATGATTCTTTCCATTTTATAAAAGGCCAGAGAGGAAATGACTCGCCCACGGCAACACAAATTAAAAAACCGGCGGCGCAGGAAATAGAACCCAGGCTCTCAACCTCAGTACGGCTCGGTCTCCCCACCCGGAGGAAGCCTCGAGCCAGCCGCGCAGACAGCACCTTGCGGCCGGCTGTCCACTCCCGGGGTCGGGAGGCCGCGCTCTCCGAAGGAAGGGGAGAGGAAGGCGAGCGTGCGCCCTCGGAGGGCGAGCCTCGCCAGGCCTCCCCACATCCCCAACCCAGTCCTGAGAAAGCAGTGGGGTCCGGAAGGAGAAAGGCACGCAGATCGGAGCCCCAGACCGTCGCCGCCCACTCACCTCAGCTCTAGGTTTACACTAGTAGCCACCTTCGTCACCGCCACCGAAATCAGATTTCCGCTCTCCTTCTCCAGGAAGAAGCTCTTCGACGCTGTCCTTTGATTGGCTGAAAAGACTGTCTTTACTCCGAGCCTCTAGTCCCGCCTCAGAACACTAGGTCGCTATTGCGCCTGAGCGGCCTCCCAGTAGCACGCATTATCAGTAGCTGGTTTTGGAGGTGAGTTTGCTTCTCTGTGTACTTTCTGTCAGGAAAAAGAGAGGCTCATAGCTCAGTTCCTTTTTTTTTTTAAACGCTTAAGACAAACAAAGCATCCATATGGCTTATATAGAAACTAGAAAATCTCGATAAAACGTATTTTTCAAAATTATACCAACTCTAAACCTACGTCGAAAATATATATAAATATATAGAATATAAATAAATGCGTATTAATATATATAACGTTAAAAATGAGATTGGAGTCTATATGGTATTTATAACTTGTAAATAAAGCTATAGTTGTTAACATGTTTGGGAGTTAATATAATTTTCTGAATCTTCGTTCTTCATCATCCATTCACTTTTATTTTCATTTAGGAATTCAGAAGTGTCTATTTAATATTTCCAGGCAACAGATTACCAAGGTTTCTTTTAGAGGTTATTTTCATAACAAGTGGTGCAAATTTCTAAATTTGTGGGAGTCTTAAAAGATCTTTAGACCAAATAACACTTCCAAGTAGAGATGTATTTTAACAGGAGCAGAACAAATTGGTAACTTTCATGAAAATCAAGATGTTTTTGTGAAAAATAAGATTTCTGTTCTGATAAAAGTTCTCAGCAGTTTTGCCTTTTCTTTTTTTTTTTGCACTTACTATGGATCATTTCAAATATACACAAAAGCAGAGAGAATAATGTAATCAACCTCTGTGTACTCATCACCACCCTCAATAACTACCTCTAGCACTCTAACATAATTTCATTTCATCTGTAAGTATTTCAGCATGCATTTCCAAAAGATATAGATTCATTTCCTTAATGTAACCAGTGCCATTATCTCATTTAAAAATAAATTAACAATAAATCTTTAATATCAAATATGAGGCCAGTATTCGAATTCCAATTGTCTCAGAATCCAAATAAGGTCCACCTTTTGCAATTGACTATGTCTTTTAATTTCTTTTCAATCTAGGTTCCTCCTCCATCTCAATTTTCCCTAACCTCAGTTTATTTGAAGTAGCACATTCACTTTTGAACATACTCCAGATAGAATTTCTCCTTTCCCTTGACATTATTCTTGACCTATACCAATGAGCTTCAATGGTCATTCTCAGTTCTCATTTTACTCCACTTCTCAGCAGCATTTGACCCATTTGATCATTTGGATCATCCCAAAATTCAGTTCTCCAGCCACTTCTCAGTCAGATATCATCCAGGCCTTGGCAACACCCTCTCCTCAGAACTTTAAACCCCCAATCCAACATTATTAGACCTCTCTACTGCCAGAAAGTCAAGCTAGATTCAGAAGAGGATGTGAAATAAGGGATACCATTGCTGATGTCAGATGGATCTCGGCTGAAAGTAGAGAATACTAGAAAGATGTTTACCTGTGCTTTGTTGACTATGCAAAGGCGTTCGACTGTGTTGATCATAACAAATTATGGATAACATCGTGAAGATTGGGAATTTCAGAACACTTAATTGTATTCATGCCTAACCGCTACACAGATCAAGAGACAGTTGTGCAAACACAATGAGGGCATACTTCCTGGTTTAAAGTTGGAAAAGTGCGTGTCAGGGTTGTATCTTTTCACCATACTTATTCAGTCTCTATGTTGAGCAAATAATCTGAGAAGCTGAACTGTATGAAGAGGAATGCAGCATCAGGATTGGAGGATGACTCATTAACAACCTGCCATATGCAGATGACAATCTTGCTTGCTGAAAGCACAGAGGACTTGAAACACTTACTGATGAAGATCAAAGACTACAGTCTTCATTATGGATTATACCGCAACATAAAACAAAAATCCTCCCAACTAGACCAGTAAGCAAAATCATAATAAATAGAGAAAATATTGAAGTTGTCACAGATTTTATTTTACTTGGATCCACAATCAACGCCCAGGGAAGCAGCAGTCAAAAAACCAAACGACCTACTGCATTGGCCAAATCTGCTGAAAGAGACCTCTTTAAAATCTTAAAAAGCAAAGATGTCACCTTGAGGACTAAGGTTTGCCTGACCCAAGCCATGGTATTTTTAGTCATCTTGCGTGCAAAAGCTGGAAGTAAAAAAGGAAGACCAAAGAATTGGTGTATTTGAATTATAGTGTTAGTGAAGAATACTGAATATACCATGGACTGGCAGAAGAAGGAATAAATCTGTCCTGGAGGGAAGTACAGCCAGAATGCTCCTTAGAGGTGAGGATGGTGAGACTTTGTCTCACTTACTTTTGACACTTCATCAGGAAGGACTAATCCCTGGAGAAGGACATCATGCTTGATAAATTAAGAGGGTCAACAAAAAAGAGGAAGACCCTCAATGAGATGGATTGACACAGTGGCTGCAACAGTGGGCTCCAACATAGTAACAATTGTGAAGATGGCACAGGGCCAGGCAACATTTCATTCCATTATACATAAGCTTGCTATGAGTTGGAGCTGACTTGACAGCACCTACCACCTAACAACTTTTCAGTCAATTGCAAAGGCTCAAGCCTGAAAAGTCATCCTTTACTCATCCCTTTCTTCCATACTCCATATCCAAACTACCAGCATTTTGTGTTCTGTTTTTTTAAAAAATAAAAGTCCCAAATATGGCTACTCTTCTCCACCCCACTGCTATGATCATATGCCTCACCACCTTTGTCTCTTACCTAGACTTCTGAAATAGCTTCCTAACTGATCTCCTCACTTTAACTTCTGCACTGTCTTACTCTATTTACTAAGGAGCTCTGGTGGGGCAGTGGTTAAGTACTGCGCTGCTGCCCAAAAGTTCTGCGGTTTGAACCCACCCCGCTGGTCCATGGCAGAAAAGATTTGGTAATGTACTCCTGTAAAGATTACAGCCTAGTTTTCCACATTGGGAGAGACCCAGCAGCAGAGAGTCTACTCTGACATCTGGAAACAATGAGAAGCAGCCCTCAATCGGCAAAAGATAAGTACTTATGTCTGGCCTACCGCATGGATTAAAAATGCCCCCCTTTGGGAAAAAACCTCTCTCCCATTTACCTCCCCGCTCCCTGCTCTGCACTGGGTCTGGGACGGCTTCAGCAATTGCTGAGTCCTCTGGACCAGAAATAAGACCCATCACATGCCCTGAGCCATTCTCCTGGCCTTGGAGAGGGAACAAATGAACAAACAGGAAAACTAATCTGCCAGCTCCCCTAAGCCAGGAACTCAGGGTAGGCACAGCACCTTTGCCTAGGCACAGGCATAAGGGGTCCACAGACTTTCAGTGCATTTCCCCTGCATAGACTTGCATGGCCCATTTCGACAGCATAGGCCCTCATTACCACGGTACAACAGGGTACATACCTGAAGTCTAACTTTAACCATTTCAGCTGTGAAGTAGCAGGTTCATGACATGTGACACTGCTCTGCCCATTAAACAAGGTCTTCACCTACACACATCAGGGGCCTGAGGACTGGTGGCTCCACCCATGCCACCTAGCCACCTGCAACAGAGGCCCAAAAATAAGAGGTGCCCCCTAATCCTTACAGCCAACAGCACTGGGTGCTCATGGTCCAGCTGCAAAACCCACCCACCTACATGGTCTAGGGAACAGGGACACATTTTTCTCCCAGACAATCGGGGGCGGCCATCGGCCCCCTGCCTTGCTCAGCTTATGTCCCCCTGCTGCAGCCAGATGCCTGTGCCTACACCAGTCACCCATGCCTGTCTAGGACTGTAGATGAGAGCTTGCACCACACAATTGGTGGCAGACTACCTGGGCACCTGAGCTGAATCCATACAGGAGGAGTGGGCGGACTCCTGGGCTCACATAACTTAGTGGCAGGTCTGGCCACCTAGTGGCAGGACCTTGGAGCTTCAGGGGTGCCGGTGATTGGACTAGCTCACATGAGCAGCCTATTTGGGCATATCAAAACAAAAAGAAGCTCGGACACAGTAAGCAAACATAAAACAATAACTTATTGATGGCTCGTAGACAACAGTAAATATCAAATCACATAAACAGGCAGACCATGATGGCTTCAGAAAGCTCCCAAAATAAGGAATCAAGAAATTTTGCAGAGGAAGAGAATTTCTTGGAATTACCAGAGGCAGAATACAAAAGATTAATATACAGAACTCTTCAAGATATCAGGAAGGAAATTATGCAAAAGGCAGACCGAGCAATAGAGGAACTTAAGAAGATTAGAGAAGAGCATAATGACAAATTTAACAGGCTACAAGAATCCATAGAGAGACAGCAATCAGAAATCCAGAAGATTAACAATAAAAAGAATTAGACAACTCAATAGAAAGTCATAGGAGCAGAATTGAGGCAATGGAAGTCAGAATTAGTGTGACTGAAGATAAAGCACTTGACACCAACTTATTTGAGGAAAAATCAGATAAAAGGATTTAAAAAAAAATGAAGAAACCCTAAGAATTATGTGGGACTGTATCAAGAGGAATAACCTACAAGTGATTGGAGTACCAGAACAGGGCAGTATAACAGAAAATACAGAGAGAATTGTTGACGATTTGTTGGCAGAAAAGTTTCCTGATATCGTGAAAGATGAGAAGATACCTATCCAAGATGCTCATCAAACCCCACATAAGGTAGATCCCAGAAGGTCACCAAGACATAATCAAACTTGCCAAAACCAAAGATGAAGAGAATTTTAAGAGTGGCTAGGGATAAATGAAAAGTCATCTACAAAGGAGAGTCAATAAGACTAAGCTTGGACTACTCAGCGGAAACCATGCAGGCAAGAAGGTGATGGGATAACATATATAAAGCCTTGAAGGAAAAAAAACTGCCAGCCAAGAATTATATATCCAGCAAAACTGTCTCTCAAATATGATGGCAAAATTAGGGCATTTCCAGATAAACAGAAGTTTAGGGAATTTGCAAAAACCAAACCAAAATTACAAGAAATACTAAAGGGAGCCCTCCAGTTAGAAAATCAATAACATCAGATAACCCAAGACTAGAACACAGGAGAGAACAACCAGATATCAAGCCAGATAGGGAAGTCACAAAAATAAATCAAAGCTAAAACGCTGACAATAGGGAAACAGAGATGTCAATATGTAACAGATGACAACATTAAAACAAAGGGACTTAAAAAATGTAGACATAGATTTTTCATATGGAGAGGAAGTCAAGGCAGTATAAAGAAATAAAAGAGTGGTTTAAGCTTAGGCGTAAATATTAAGGTAACCACGAAGGAAACTAACAATTCTACACATCAAAACAAGAAAATATAAAGACTCAGCAAATACAAAATCAACAACAATGAAAAAGATGAAAAGAAAATACATAAAGAAAAACAGCTCAGCACATAAAATTAAGTGGAACAAAGAAACTGTCAACAACACACAAAAAAAGACATCAAAATGACAGCGCTAAACTCACACCTATCAGTAATTACGCTGAATGTAAATGGACTAAATGCATCAATGAAGGGACAGAGAGTGGCAGAATGGATTAATAAAAAAAAAAAAATCCATCTATAAGCTGCCTACAAGAGACACACCTTAGACTTAAAGACACAAACTAAAACTCAAAGGATGGAAAAAATATATCAAGCAATCAACACTCAAAAAGAGCAGGATTGCCAATATTAATCTCTGACAAAACAGACTTTAAAATCCACCACAAAGGATAAGGAAGGACACTGTAAAATGATTAAAGGGTCAATACACCAGGAGGACATAGCTATAATAAACATTTACGCACCCAATGACAGGGCTCCAAAATACATAAAACGAACTCTAACAGCATTGAAAAGAGAGATAGACAGCTCCACAATAATAATAGGAGACTTCAACACACCACTTTTGGTGAAGGACAGAACATCCAGAAAGAAGCTCAGTAAAGACATGAAGATCTAAATGCTACAATCAACCAACTTG
>NW_004443947.1:25296138-25302966 GCF_000243295.1 Trichechus manatus latirostris | reverse complement strand
CCTTGAGAACAGGAACCAGACAAGGATGCCCTTTATCACCACTTTTATTCAATGTTGTGCTGGAGGTCCTAGCCAGAGCAATTAGGCTAGAAAAAGAAATAAACGGCATCCAGAGTGGTAGGGAAGACGCAAAAGTATCTCCATTTGCGGCTGGTATGATCTTATATGCAGAAAACCCCAAAGAATCCAAAAGAAAACTACTGGGACCAATAGAAGATTTCAGCAAAGTATCAAGATACAAGATAAACATCAACATACAAAAGTCAGTTGGATTCCTTTACACCAACAAAGAGAACGTCCAAGAGGAAATCACCAAATCACTACTATTTACAATAGCCCCCAAGAAGATAAAATACTTAGGAATAAATCTAACCAGAGATATAAAAGATTTATACGATGAAAACTACAAGATACTACTGCAAGAAACCAAAAGAGACCTGCATAAGTGGAAAAACATACCTCGCTCATAGATAGGAAGACTCAACATTGTAAAAATGTCAATTCTACCCAAAGCGATCTACAGATACAATGCAATCCCGATCCAAATTCCAATGTCATTGTTTAATAAGATGGAGAAACAAATCACCAACTTCATATGGAAAGGGAAGGGGCCCCAGATAAGTAAAGCATTACTGAAGAAGAAGAACAAAGTGGGAGGCCTCACACTACCTGATTTTGGAACCTATTATACCACCACTGTAGTCAAAACAGCCTGCTACCGGTACAACAACAGATACATAGATCAGTGGAAAAGAATCGAGAATCCAGACATAAATTCATCCACCTATGAGCAGCTGATATTTGATAAAGACCCAAAATCCGTTAAATGGGGAAAAGACAGTCTCTTTAACAAATGGTGCTGGCATAACTGATATCCATCTGCTAAAAACTGAAACAAGACCCATACCTCATACCATGCACAAAAACTAGCTCAAAATGGATCAAAGACCTAAATATAAAATCAAAAATGATAAAGATCATGGAAGAAAAAATACAGATAATGCTAGGAGCCCTGATACATGGCATAAACACAATACGAACCATAAGTAACAATGCACAAACACCAGAAGAGAAACTAGATAACTGGGAGCACCTAAAAATCAAACACTTACGCTCATCAAACAACTTCACCAAAAGAGTCAAAAGACAACCTACAGACTGGGAAAAAATTTTTGGCTACGACACATCCAATCAGTGTTTAATCTCTACAATCTACAAGATATTGCAAAACCTCAACAACAAAAAGACAAATAACCCAGTTAAAAAATGGGCAAAGGATATGAACAGGCACTCCGCCAAAGAAGACATCCAGGAGGCTAACAGACACATGAGGAAGTGCTCACTATCATTAGCCATTAGATAAATGCAAATCAAAACTACAATGAGATACCATCTCACCTCAACAAGGCTAGCATTAATCCAAAAAATGCAAAATAATAAATGTTGGAGAGGTTGTGGAGAGGCTGGAACACTTATACACTGTTGGTGGGAATGTAAAATGGTACAACCACTTTGGAAATCGATTTGGCACTTCCTTAAGAAGTTAGATATAGAAGTACCATACGTTCCAGCAATCCCACTCCTTGGAATATATCCTAGAGAAATAAGAGCCGTCACACGAATAGATACATGGGCACACCCATGTTCATTGCAGCACTGTTCACTATAGCAAAAAGATGGAAGCAACCTAGGTGCCCATCAACGGATGAATGGATAAACAAATTTTGGTATGTTCTCATAAGAGAAGACTACACAATGATAAAGAACATCGATGAATCTGTGAAACATAACATAAAAGAATTTGGAGGGCATTATGCTGAGTGAATTTAATCAGTCACAGAAGGACAAATATTGTATAAGGCCACTATTATAAGAACTCACGAAAAGGTTTAAACACAGAAGAAAACATTCTTTGATGGTTACGAGGGTCGGGGGGTGGGGAGGGAGAGGGTTATTCACTAACTAGATAGTAGACAAGAATTATCGTAGGTGAAGGGAAGGACAGCACACACTACAGAGGAAGTCAGCACAACTGGACTAAACCAAAGCCTAGAAGTTTCCTGAATACAACCAAACACTTTGAGGGACAGAGTAGCAGGGGTGGGGGACTGGAGACCATGCTTTCAGGGAACATCTAGGTCAATTGGCATAACAAAGCTTATTAAGAAAATGTTCTGTATCCTACTTTGGTGAGTGGTGTCTGGGGTCTTAAAAGAAAGCGAGCGGCCATCTAAGATGCATCAATTTGTCCCGACCACCTGGAGTAAAGGAGAATGAAGAACACCAAAGACACAAGGAAAGTATTAACCCAAGAGACAGAAAGGGCCACATAAACAAGAGACTGCAACATCCTGAGACCAGAAGAACTAGATAGTGCCTGGTTACCGCCAATGACTGCCTTGACATGGAACAGAGCACAGAGTCCCTGATGGAGCAGGAGAAAGGTGGGGTGAAGAACTCAAATTCTAGTAAAAAGACCAAACTTGATGGTCTGACTGAGACTGGAGGAACCCCAGAAAGCATGGCCCCCAGACTCTGTCAACCCAGAACTAAACCAGAACTAAAACAATTCCCGAGGCCAACTCTTCAGACAAAGATTAGACTTGACTTTGGGACAGTTGGAATCGACTTGACGGCATCTAACAACAACAACACGGGACATAAGATGATACTCGTGAAGAGTTTGCTGCTTAGCTCAAGTAGATACATGAGACTAAATGGGCACCTTGTGTTCAGAGGTGAGATGAGAAGGCAGAGAGGGTCAGGAGCTGGTTGAATGGACACGGGAAATCGGGTGGAAAGGAGGAGTGTGCTTCACAGTATAGGGAGAGCAATTAGGGTCACATAAAAATGTATGTATAAATTTTTGTATGAGAGACTAATTTGAATTGTAAACTTTCACTTAAAGTACAACAATAAAAAAAAGTCTCCAAATCCAACTCTAGAAATGCATATACTAATAAGCCTCTTATACAATTTTATTTGGATTTCACTTCAGACCCACAAGTGAGAGCTATAATCATACTTATAAACAGAGAAATGAACTGAGAATCCAGTAGCTGAATTAACTGTCAGGAAATGGGATCAGTGTGAAATGAAAACAGAGCAGATATTGCTCTGAAAATGCATATAGAATATGAAACTGACATTTGTAATTAAGTAAACCCAAATAGAATCTTTATCAACAAACTAGTTTAAAACAATATTAACAGTCACTATAATTTTTATAAATTCACTCAAAATACTTTATTAATCTTATATTTGTTGAATTGTTTCCATTATGGAATAAATATGCATTTCACAAGCTTAAAACAATTTTACTGATCACAACTAATATAGTTAAGCAAGAAATAAAATAATGGACTCTAAATTATATTAGTGAATTTCTTAAAAGCACACTGAAATGTCTAAAAACTATAGGCGGAACTAGAATAAATAAGGTCTAAAGGAAAAAAAAAGAGATTACAGCCTAGGAAACTCTGTAGGGCAGTTCTACTCTGTCATATAGGGTCACTGTGAGTCAAAATCAACTTGATGGCACACAACAACTCTTTACTACCTTGTCTTAAAATATAGGATAGATTTGATCACTTCTGAACTCAAAATTCCTTAAGGAAGTCTTGCCGTCTCATTTAGAATAAAATTCAGTGTCCTTACCATGGTTTACAAGACCCTTCAAAATTTAATTGTCTGCCTCTCAGGGGTTTCCCACCATTTTTCTTCAGGCTCACTCTTCTCCAGCCACACTGGCCTTATTTTTTTTCCTTCAGGTTTGCCAAGCACACTCCTGCCAGAGAGCCGTTGATTTGCCTAGAACTCTCCACAGATATTTGAATGCCTCACTCTCTCTCTTTGTTCAGGTCTCTGGTCAATTGTGACCTCTCTCAGTATTTCCCCGGCCACTCTCTATAAAATATAGTCATTCTCTGTCCCCTTACTCTGTTATCCTTCTTTCATAGCACTTCTCATCATCTGAAATCATAGAGTATATTTATTTATTTTTTGTCTTTCTTTCCCATCAAAATGCAAGGTTCACGAGGATAGGGCCTTCGTCTATTTTATTCACTGCTGTGTTCTTAGCACCTAAAACAGTTTTCTGAAATTAGCAAGTACTCAATGAATATTTATTAGGTAACAAAATGAATATAATCAACTTTTTTTTTTTTTTGGCTTTGAAGAACAGAAATTCATTTTCTCACAGTTCTGGAGGCTAGAAGTCCAAATCAGGGTCTCAGTCATGTCGATTCCTTCCTTGTTGGTAGCTCTGGGTATTCCTTGATTCCTTGGCTTGCAGTCGATCCTCATGAGGCATCTGTCTTCTTCTGTTTGTGGGTGCCTCTGTGTCTCATCTGCTCCTTTTATAACTCAGAAGTGATTAGATTTAGGATACACCCTGCACTGGTGTTACCTCAAGGGATTGATTAATTGCATTACATTATATTACATTATGGAAAGTGATTACATTACATTAGATTATATCCACAGGTGTAAACCAGTTGAGGTCGAGTTGATTTCGACTCATGGTGACCCCATGCGTGTCAGAGTTGAACTGTGCTCCATAGGGTTTTTTTTTCCTAGATTTATTTTGTTGTTGTTGTTGAGAATATACACAGCAAAACATATACCAGTTCAACAGTTTCTACATGTACTGTTCAATGACACAGATTATATTCTTTGAGTTGTGCAACCATTCTCACCCCCTTTGTCTGAGTTGTTCTTCCCTCATTAACATAAACTCACTGCCCCCTAAGGTTTCTGTCTAATCTTTCCAGCTGCTGTTTGACCCCATATAGACAGTTCTTAAAAGAACACAGTGCTCAAGGCAGACATCTTTTACTAGTTAAGCTAAACTATTGTTCAGTTTTAAGATGACTTCAGGGGATATTTTTGGTTTAAGTTTTAAAGATTATCTCAGGCAATAGTTTCAGGGGTTCATCTACCCTCCATGGCTCCAGGAAGTCTAGAGTCCATGAGAACTTGAAATTCTGTTCTGAATTTCCCCCCCTTGATCAGGATTCTTCTACAGAATCTTTGATCAAAATGTTCAGTAATGGTAGCCAGGCACCATCCAGTTCTTCTGGTCTCATGACAAAGGAGGCAGTTGTTCAAGGAAGCAATTAGTTGCACATTCCATACCCTCCTCCTTTTCCTCACTCTCCTTCTTCCTCTGTTGCTCCAGGTGAATAGAGGCCAATTGTTGTGCCTTGGATGGCCTCTTTCAAGCTTTTAAGAACCCAGACACTACACGGTGAGCTAGGAGGTAGAAGAGAAGCACTAAGCACATTATTAGGCCAATTAACTGGGATGTCCCATGAAACCATGACCGGAAACCTCGAAACCAAGGTATAATCTTTGTTTTTACAGGACTTCAGAATGTGGCATTAATGGATATACCATGGTTTATTTGCCAAGCCTGATTTTTTTAATATTTTTTTCCTCTCAATTTTCACTATTATAAATACACTGGATGAACATCCTGGTACATATATATTTGTGCATGTGTCCAATTTTCTCCTTGAGATAAATTTCTAGAAATGGAATTATTGCACCAAAAGTTCATGGTCTTACAGATAGTGGCAAGATCCAGGACTCATTAGTCTCAGTCTAATATTCTTTTCCATAAATTACAAATTAATAATGGCTATGAAGTCCATGTCATGAGAAGGTCTATTGAAAACATGGCATGTAATAAACATTTCTTTGTGTGGCTGTATTTCCAGAATCTAAATGGAAACTTTACTCCTTAAAGATGCCTACTATAGTTTATCAAAGAACAAGTTCATTCATTCAGTGAATCTTCATTGTGTGTCTACTCTGCCAGGCACACTGTTCCAGAGGCTAAAAACAAAAACAAAAACAAAAAAAAAACAGACAAAAGCCTTGCCTTTTAATGGAGAGACAGTGATAATATCTACAGGGAAAAATAGGTACAGATTAATGTTACAGTGATATGGCTACTTTATAAAGGGTGGTCAGGGGCAACCTCTCCCAGGAGATGACTTTAGAGCTACATCAGGGATGAGGAGAAGGAGTAAACTATGCAAAGATGCAGGAGACAGCAAGTGCAAAGAGCCTGAGGCCGACATGATCCTCCTGAGTTAGAGAGACAAGAAGGGAGAGTGAGAGGAGATGAAGAAGGAGAAACAGGCAGGGGTATGTGGTAAGTAGCAACTTGCCTGTATTAGGTGTTTGGCACATTATAAAGAGCATCATTATTTATCATTAGGAAACAAGTGGAAAGCAGAAATATTTAGAGTTTTTTCCAACCTGTTGATTTTTTTCCCATACAAAAATTTATCCATACATTGTTATGTGACTCTAATTGCTCTCTCCATACTGTGACAGCACACTCCTCCTTTCCACCCCTGATTCCCCATCTCCATTCAACCAGCTCCTAACCCTCTGCCTTCCCATCTCACCTCTGGACAGAAGCTGCCCATTTAGTCTCCTGTATCTACTTTAGCTAAGAGGCACACTCCTCACAAGTATCACTTTATGTCCCACGGTACAGTCCAATCCCTGTCTGAAAAGTTGGCCTCGGAAATTGTTTTAGTTCTGGGCTGATAGAGAATCCAGAGGTCATGCTTTTCGGGGTTCTTCCAGTCTCAGTCAGATCATTAAGTCTGGTCTTCTTACTAGAATTTGAGTTCTGCACCCCACCTTTCTCCTGCTCCGTCTGGGACTCTCTATTGTGTTCCCTGTCAGGGCAGTCACTGGTGGTAGCCAGGCACCGTCTAGTTCTTCTGGTCTCAGGCTGATGAAGTCTCTGGTTTATGTGGCCTTTTCTGTCTCTTGGGCTAATACTTTCCTTGTGTCTTTGGTGTTCTT
>NW_004443947.1:25256047-25295096 GCF_000243295.1 Trichechus manatus latirostris | reverse complement strand
ATATCCAGTTATGGCAGCACCATTTGTTAAAGAGACTGTCTTTTCCCCAATTAATAGACTTTGGGCCTTTGTCAAATATCAGCTGCTCATAGGTGGATGAATTTATGTCTGAATTCTCAATTCTGTTCCATCGGTCTATGTATCTGTTGTTGTACCAGTACAAGGCTGTTTTGACTACTGTGGCAGTACGATAGGTTCTAAAATCAGGTAGTATGAGGCCTCCCACTTTGTTCTTCTTCTTGAGTAATGCTTTACTTATTTGGGACCTTTTCCCCTTCTGTATAAAGTTAGTGATTTGTTTCTCCATCCCATTAAAAAATGCCAGTGGAATTTGGATCGGGATTGAATTGTATCTGTAGATCACTTTGGTTAGAATTGGCATTTTCACAATGTCATGTCTACCTATCCATGAGCAAGGTATGTTTTTCCACTTATGCAGGTCTCTTGGTTTCTTGCAGTAGTGTCTTGTAGTTTTCTCTATATAGATCTTTTATGTCTCTGGTTAGATTTATTCCTAAGTATTTTATCTTCTTGGGGGCTATTGTAAATGGTATTGATTTGGTAATTTCCTCTTGGAGGTTCTCTTTGTTGGTGACAAGGAATCCAGCTGATTTTTGTATGTTTAGTTTGTATCCTGAAACTTTGCTGAAATCTTCTATTAGTTCTAGTAGTTTTCTTGTGGAGTCTTTGGGGTTTTCTGTGTATAAGATCATATCATCTGCAAATAGAGATACTCTGACTTCTTGCCTACCGATTTGGATGGCCTTTATTTCTTTTTCTAGCCTAATTGCACTGGCTAGGACCTCCAGCACAATGTTGAATAAGAGTGGTGATAAACGGCATCCTTGTCTGGTTCCCGTTCTCAAGTCCACCCTGTTGATTTTTTAAGGTTAGATTTATTGAGATACACTTTTCATACAGTAAAATTAACTTTAGGCATATGGTTTAATGAGTTTTGACAAATGCACACTGTCATGTACCTACAACCAGAAGGATCAAGATATAAAATATTTCCATGACTCCCAAAATTTCTTTGTGTCTCTTTGTAGACAGTCCCCTCCCTTCACTTCCAGCTGTTATTTAAGGCTTGGGTTCTAAATGTTGGTATGCAAAGTGAATCCTTAAATCATCCATAAGGTATAGCATCTAGATATACAGTATCTGCTGCTGCTGTTTGTCAGCTGCATATATATATACATATATGTATACACAAGCACAAACAGGTACACACATACATACATACATAATATGTTGTATGTGTATACTCTGGATATAAATCTTCTATCATATATGTATTTTGTAAATATTTTCTCCCAGTCTGTGGCTAATATTTTCAGTTTCTTAACAGTGTCTTTCCAAGAGCAGAGGTTTTTAATTTTGATGGAATCCTGCTTATCAATAGTTTTCTTTTATGGTTCATGCTTTTTGTGTCCTATCTAAGAAATCTCTGCCTAATGCAAGGTTGCAAAGTTTTCCCATAAGCTTTCTTCTGGAGGTTTTATAATTTTAAGTTTTACATTTAGATCTGTGATCCTTTTGGTTAATTTTTATATATGCTGTGAGGTAAGGGTTCAGATTTCTTTTTTCTTTTTTGCACAGGGAAGTCCATTTGTTCCAGCACTATTTACCCAGTTGATTTTGTTGGTCTTACAACCTCTGTCATTGGCATACAGGTGCATAAATAATAGTAATAGTATCTCAGAGCTTTTATTAGTCAATTACATTGTATCTCCGCTTGTTAATCAGCTGAGGCAGAGGGAGTGGGAGCTTGAAAATTAAATTTTCCATCTTCAGCCCTACTCTGTCCTGTCATGTGATTTTTAATTTTTTTTTTTATTGTGGTGACTGTATAGATAACAAACATTTGCCATTTTAACACTATCATACGATTTTTGTCAGCTCGTATATATTGTTTAAAAGATGCACTTTGGATGACAGTTATCTCTAAATCATTGTTCTCTGAAGTCTGCAGTATAGTTTCGATTCCTACCCACTGGTTTTTGTTGTTGTTGTTGTTTCATCAATAATAATGACCTTATCACCAACAACAATCCAGCAACCCAGTCCTGTGTGCCACTGACTGGAAGGGAGGGTGCCTGCAGTTTGCTTTGTCTGCTACACCTTTGCTTAGCAGCAGAGGGCAGCATTAACCCTGGCATTTGAGTACTGTCCTCAATTTACAACTTTAGTAACAGACTTGTTTCCCAAACATGGGGTCCCACTGAAGGACATTGTTAGTTATCTCTTGTAGGCTGAAGAACTTAAAATGTATTTTGAATCTTACAAAAAGGCAGACAGTTCCTTTTGATCTGTTGTAGCTGTTACTAAGGTATATATTTATATTCTGAGGAATTTCACCGAAGAAAAAATGTCTATACCGTTGTTATCCCAGTTCTTTGAATCATCACAAAACCTACCTATTTTATTGCTTGGCTGATTGATTGATCTCCTACACTCCCAAAAAAGTTTTGGGTTAGATCCAACCCATTTAAGGTCTCTTTAAAGTCCATCTCAAATGTGATCTTCTCCAAAAGGTTTCCCCAAGTTCACCCAAATAGAAGATACCTCTGCCCCACCTTTGGCCCCTTTTCTGTACGCCTGGCAGCACTTCTCTGCCTTAAGGTATAATTATGCACCTGCTTTATCTCCTGGGCTACAGCTAAGTTCCTGACTCATCTGGGCATCAGCTTTGACAGTTCCTAGCACGGCCTCACATAGCCAGTGCTGAATGTATTATTGTTTAAAGGTGAATACTGAACAAAAGCAAAAGAAGAAGGAAAAAAAAACCTCCACATTTCCTTAATGGTGTGTGTGTACAAATGCGAGCTGCCTGCTTTCAATATCCCTTCACATCAGGACCGGGACTAGGGTGAGGCGAGTGAGGCCTCAGGTGCAAAATTAGTGATAAATAATATTTGAATGCAATATTTAAAAAATCAAAATTAATGCAAAAAAAATCCATGATGGATAAACGATTACAACTTTAAATAAAGACAGGATCAGTGAGCAGTTCACATACTATTGTTCAAAGAGGAGAAGCCTTTCCATGAAACATTTACATTCAAAGACCAGAGTTATTTTTCAAAGGTAAGTGGCAATGCGTTCTTAGAGTTTAATGAAGCATTCAGTTTTAATAAATTCACTGATTTATACAATATTTATCAATAACATACTAAATGTCAGCTACTGTGCTAGGTGCTATGGACACAGTGGGCCAAACTATTGCAGGACTGGGTACTTCTTCTCTGCAGATATCTGAGAAAGTCTTTAGCGACTTGGTTCCACCCTGCCTTGGTCCAAAATGATCTTCTCTTAGAATGTTGGGCCTCCAAAGGATGGAGACAGTTTTTATGAGTTCAGACCACTACGCCCTCCTTTCTCTCATTAAAAAAAATAAAAAATGCCACCGAGTCATCTCCGAGTCATGGCGACCCCACGTGTATCAGAGTAGAATTGTGCTCCATAGGATTTCCAATGGCTGATATTCCAGAAGCAGATCACCAGGTCTTTCTTGTGAGGCATCTCTGGGTAGACTTGAACCTCCAATCTTTTGATTAGCAGCCAAGCATATTAACCATCTTTACCACCCAGGGGCTCCCTTTCCCCATACAGACCCCAGTCTTTATGACTATCAGGGTATAGGGGCACTTCATTACAGCTTCATGCTCCCTACTCAGCCTTTGCTGATGTAGATGCGGGTGGGGCCCCAGTTTTAATCTATGGTATTTGGCTGGAGTAGAACAGTTACTGCCTGAAAATTTTCTGACTTACTAGGCTGCCCTTTTTCTGGTCCTTCGGTTGGAGAGAGCAGGCTTTTGTTGGGGTTTTATTTTGTGTATGCCCATTGGCGTTTCTGGGTTGCCAGCTTCTTCAGCTCAAAGTCTGGGGTATATGCGGGAAAGAAAACCCTGGGAACTTACCCAGGGTCTCTAGCTGGTTTGACTTCTTCTCTCCATGTTGCAGAGTCTTCTCATGTTTGTTTTATATCCTATGCCAGGGTTTTTAGTTGTATTTAGTGAGAGGGATGAAAAAGTATGTCTACTCCATATTTCATTTTAGAGCAAGCAGTGAATTATCGAGACAATCAACGGGATTTTTGCTTCCTTCTTTTTCATGTCCACATGTTCTAAATTTTCTACAATAGACATTTTTTCAGTGAGGAAATATACTTCATTTTGAAATGATTTACATTCACAATTGTATATGTAACATTACAGCCTTTCTGGTTATCATGAGCTCTTGTCATAAGGTTGGTGGAGTAAGAATGAGGTAATACCAGTGCATTATGCTAATACAGTGTCACTAGATGTGTTCTCCAAGAAGCAGATTTTGAGAAGTTTAGTGGGTAGGATGTTGATTAAGGCGTGTCCTTAAGACCAGGAAATGTGGAAGGGAAAGGACTGAAGCAGGAGTGCACAAAGGGAGAGGCTGAGTTGTGATGCACACTGCTCGGGGAGCTCTGCAACTAGAATGGCCCTTCAGAGTTGATCAGTCCTTGATGTGGGCTGCTCTGGGAAGAGGCTCACCTTGGGTGAGGCAACTCTCTTCAGCAGTTTTGTAACTCACTGCCAGCTTGAATAAAGAGTCCCTTGTAATTATCCTGGAGTGAATAACAACACTTCTAACCTTTGTAAAAATCATATATAAGCTCTAATGTAAAAATGCCTTTTGGGACTCCCTAAGGACAGCCTGAGTTGCTGCTGGGTCCCCAGTGGTGTACACTTCCTGAATTAAAAAAGTTTCTCACTCTTTCTAACTTGGAGTAAGTTCCGTTGGCTCGACTGCTCCAGGGCACGGACCCTGTTTGGATCACAAGCTAAAGGCTGTCTGTTAACAGAACTCCCAGCAGCTGGAGCCACAAGTCCTTTGTGGAAGGGCTGTCTGGTGGTGCATAAGCGTCAACCCCACATGGGTATTTCAAACGGAAGATATCTTTCAAAACATTCCTATCTATCTCTGTGTTTTGGAGATCCTGCATCTCAGAGATAGGAAGTGACTTAAGGTCACATGTTAGCAACTCCCTTCCCAAATATTTCTCCCCACAGCAACCACAGTGACCTTTCCAAAGTGTAAATCTGATCAATGTCAACGCCATTAGCTATCTTCTTATTTTGCTCTTGGCAAAAGATCCCCTTGTCATCTTTGTGCACGTGCATACTAGGAAACTCAGACTTTAAGCTTGCGACACCAGTTAGTAATCAATCAACCATCCAGTCCTCCACTAGCACTTGCAACAGCAGAAGCACTACCATAGTGAATATTGTTTGTCAGAAATATCGACCTTTATCTGATAGGGTATATTGCCTTGATGCCTCAATTGATATCCCTTTCAGGAGGAAGAGACCTGTTGCTTTTTTTGCATGCGTCTCTATTTTTATGCGTGCGTCTCTAGATGAACTGTCAAGATAGAAAGGGAAATGCAGAAAAAGTGCATGGCACAGCATGGCGTGGTGGGCAAGTCCCCGCCTCCACCTGACTTCAGTGGCATTTGTGTAAGATGCAGGTCTGCTTACAAACACTTTGCATGCAGATAAACTAGGTTTATATCGAAGAAGACCCTTTTTTGAGGGGACGGTGGAAGAGCATAAAGCAAAACTAGAAGAAGGACAAAAGGTAACATTGTGGCTGTTATGAATTGAATTGTGTCCCCAAAAAATGTGTGTCAACTTGGCTAGGCCATGATTCCCAGTATTGTGTGTGATCACCCACCATTTTTTCATCTGGTGTGATTTTCCTGTGTGTTGTAAATCCTACCTCTATGATGTTAATGAGGCAGGATTAGAGGCAGTTATGTTCATGAGGCAGGACTCAGTCTACTAGATTAGGCTGTATCTTGAGTCAGTCTCTTTTGAGATATAAAAGAGAGAAGTGAGCAGAGAGTCGGGGGACCTCATTACCTCCAAGCGAGAAAAGCCAGGAGCGCGTGCCCTTTTGACCCAGGGTCACTGCACTGAGAAGCTCCTAGACCAGCGGAAGATTGATGACAGGGACCTTCCCCCAGAGCCCAGAGAGAGAAAGCCTTCCCCTGGAGCTGGCATCCTGAATTCAGACTTCTAACCTCCTAGCCTGTGAGAGGATAAATTTCTGTTTGTTAAAGCCATCCACTTGCAATATTTTTGTTATAGCAGCACTAGATAACTAAGACAGTGGCCTACAGAATCACAAAACGAGTCTGTTTGTAGCTGGGATAATTCAGCTTCTGACATAGCTGTAAATGTGGGGCTGCAGGTCAAAGGCTTTGAAAAGAGTTCCCCTTTGCCTCTCTCTTCTATTGCATATGCCAACTACTCACATTCCCAAGTGGCTTCCCAAAGGCCTTAGAGCTTTGAGAACCTGCATGAGAAACTCTGTATGAGTTTCCTGGGGCTGTCATAACAAAGTATCACAAAGTGGATGTCTCACAGTTCTGCAGGCTAGCTGCCCAAATCAGTGTGTCTGCCAGGCCATGCTCCGCCTGAAGTTTCTAGAGGAAGATCTTTTCTTGTCTTTCCCAGCTGCTGGGAGTCCCAGGCATTCCTTGGTTTGTAGATGCATCTTCACATGGCTAACTTTCCTCTCTCTGTGTCTCTGTGTCTATTCTTTTTTATAAGGACACCACTCAAATTGGATTAGCACTCACTCTACTCCAGTATGACCTTATGTTAACTGACAACATCTTCAAAGAACCTGTTTTCCAGACAAGGTCATGTTCACAATACCAAGGGTTAGGACTTCAATATGTCATTTTGGGAGACTCAGTTCAATCCATAACACTCTCCTTTTTCCTATACCCACACCTGCTATTTCAAGAGTCAACTCCAAGGACATTCTGATCCCCATAAATCACAAGGTGGGATTTTTCAGCCGCCCACCACAGCATACTGAGAAGGGCCACCCCTGACACTCCCAAGCCACCAAAGGCCAGAGGCCCCATTGGTCACATCCTCCACCTCTGTCATACACATTTCATTTGCAGAGAAGATCCCTAAGTTTTGCTCACAACCCAACCTGTGTCCCAGTTGATGCCATTTTCACAGAGGAGAATGAGCAAAGAATTAAAAGACCGGGCAGTTGCCACCTGGTGGGATTCATACAAACACACATAGTTCTCAGAATCCTTTTTCTCAAGTCCAACTTTCATCATCTGCTGTTAAAAATTTAATGACTTCCATAGACTCATGAAATTTATAACTTTTTTAATTGAAAAGACTAATATTTTTATAACATATGTTTTAAAATTTATAATCCCATTTCCAAAGTTGTATGATAATTTTTTTAAATTTTGGAATTACTTTCCACATGCATGCATAATTTACATAGTTGATTTGTACCCAGTATTTTGGATTATTCTATTGTCTCTTACCCATATTCCTAAACATGTAAATTTGGGGCTTCAGGTCAAAGGCTTTGAAAAAGAGTTCCTAAACATAAGCATTTTCCAGATTTCTGTATTCTGAATATTCTTTTTTATGTCACTTAAAATTATTTTATACTTATTAAAAGAGATAATTCAGACTTGAGATATTTGTCATATTTGTCATATTTTGTACACATATAAAAAGGAAAATATATCTGAAATGAATTGGCTAAGGTATTTCTAAGGCAGTGACAATGACATCACAACTGCCACTCGCAATTTAATTGATTTCAGAGATGTTAAAAAAAAATAATAATAAACTCCTATGGACACACTTTTGCTTAAGAAACAGAACAATTCCCACCCTGTTGAAGCCCCTTCTGTGCACCTTCTAGAGTGTTTCTCCCTTCTTTCCACCCCATAGATACTCACTGTGAATTTTATCACCCCCGTATTTTTCTCTACACACTTAGCAAATATATACCCCAAGCATATGTATTTTTCTGACCTGCTTTTTTATGCAACATTATATGAGAGTCACCTACGCTAACATGTTCAGCTGCTACTCATTTTTACTGTTGTGTGATATGCACTGTATGCATATACCACAATTTATCAATTCTCCTGTTTGATGAGTATCTGGGCTGTTTCCAGGGTTTTGCTAGTACAAATTGTTTGACAATAAACATTCTCCTAGTTGTCTCCTAGGTATATACCAAGCAGGGGATTTGCTAAGATTAGATCAGGAGTCAGCAAACTTTTTCTGTAAAGGCGAGATGGTATACATTTTAGACTTTGCAGACCATATAATCTCTATGGCAACTACTCAACCCTGTCATTTTAGTGTGAAAGTAATCATAGAAACTATGGGCATGGCTATGTTGCAATAAAACTTTATTTACAAAAATAGACCAGCTGGGCAAGAATGGCCATCAGGCTGTGGTCTGCCAGTTCTTTGGTCTACGTGATAAAACCCCAAACCAAATCTGTTGCCTTCCAGTCAATTCTGACTCATAGCGACCCTATAGGACAGAATAAAACTGCCCTGTAGGGTTTCTAAGGAGTGGCTGGTGGATTTTAACTGCCAACCTTTTGGTTAGTAGCCATGCCCTTAACCACTGTGCCACCAGGGCTCCAGACTTTCCTGTTCTGATTGCCTACAAATATTGAATATCACCTGAATATCCCTCCCTTGAATATTACCTGAGGAACACGAGACCTGTCTTTGCTAAGTCTATGGAGTCGACTGAGCGTCCACATTCAGGGACCTTCAGGGAGGGGGTTAGAAATGGGATGGGGAGACGCTGGTGGTGGTGGGAGCCAAAGGCAGAAAGGGTACCCACACTGGCTTTGCTGGGCATGGGCGGGAGGGGGTACGCTGCTTAACTGGAGACTGAGGTCTCAGGCTGCAGCACCGTTGACATCACAGAAGCCACTGTGAGGTCATTACCAGTCTGTGGGACATAAAAAACCAAACAAAATAATGTTTTATTTGGCATTGTATGGCTTTATTATTTATTTAAACTGCAGTAACAAAAGCTGGAATTGGCTCCCTGGGGATGCTTCCCCGAGCCCTGGCCTCCACTGCAGCTTCCTGCTCTGGCTCCTATTTAAATAGCTTTGGCTTCAAAGGTTATTGTCTCCATGGTCTCAGATGTCATAGTCCCTGTGATCTCCAGGTCCTGGCCATCCTGTGCTTTCTCCATCTTGGCTTCGATGTTGCGCCTCTCCACAGTCTTAGCCACGATGTCCACTCCTCTGTCGTGGGGTGCCGTCGCTGTTCTCGAAGCAGGGATAGCTCTGAAGCTCCTAAAGAAAGAGCCAATCCTGCTGGATTTCTTACCTACAGAAGCTGAGCTAGCTGCAGATCGGGTCCGCTCCGGTTTGTGAGTTGTCCTAGATTCCTTTGGGGTGGGACTGTGGCTTGCACTTTTGTGAGAGGAGGACCTGTGTCCTTTGCCCTTTATATTGCTGTGGCCTTTTTCTTTTTTGTCCTCTCTCGTGGTTCTACGGCTGGCTAAGGACCGGTGGGAGGATGATTTCCGGGTTGACTTGTTCCCACCTGTCCTGTGGTGATGGGAACTTTTCCTAGTGACATTTTTGTCCTTCTTTGCTCTTTCCTTTTTTTCCTTCCGGGCTTCAGCACTGGGCTGGGACACCCTCTGGCTTCCATCCCGCTCACTCATGTACCCTTCACTCTGCAAAGTTGAGACGAGCGGTCCTCCAGCACTTTCTGCGACGGGCTTGTTGGTAGCGGCTACTCCTGCAAACACTACGCTCATGCTGCTCTCTGGGGAGAGATTGGAAGCCGCTGTCGATACAGTGGAACTACCCTGTGTGGTTGTGCTTGCAGCGCCCACCAGGACCACGTTAACACCCTCTGAGGACATGTTGGCAGCACCTGCTATGGCCTTGCTGGATCCAGTTTCTCCTGGATCCTTGGTGGCCACTCCTGCTAGGGCCGCACTTGCCTGTCCTGGGCCTGAAGACTTGGTGATCGCGATGCTCATAGTGCTTGCTGTACGGCCTGCTGTCCCTGCTGCTGCTGCGCTTGCTGTACGGCCTGCAGCTGTCCCTGCTATTGCTGTGCCTGCTGCGGGGCCTGCTGCAGGACTTGTTGCTGCCCCTGCCATTGCTGCTCCTGCTGTGGAACCTACTGCTGCCCCTGCCATTGCTCCTCCTGCTGTGGGGCCTGCTGCTGCCCCAGCCATTGCTGCTCCCATGGCAGGCCCTGGAGCTTTCGTGGCTGCAGGAGGTGTACGAGGCGTGCCATGGAAGGCTTGTTGGATTCCCTCTCCCCCCGCGTAAGCAGAAGAGGTGGCTCCAGACACCTCGCGGAGCTTGCGAAGCCTGACCTCATCCTGATCGCCTTCTCCACGGAGCTCTGCAGTCTGTGCCAACAGGAGGAGAAACAGGTGAAATAGAGAAGATGGAAAATGAGACCAGAATTGCCACTCCTCTTTTCATCCTGGAGCTGAGCAACTCCAGGGCTTACAATTAGAAGAAACTTTGAGATCATCAAGTCAAAGCTCCCATTTGATACAAGAATCCTGTCTACAGCACCTCCTGTCAAATGGCCACTCAGTGTTGCTTGAACAATGCCAGTGCCAGGGAAAGCACTAATTCAGTTTCCCATCCTTGTACACGTTTTTGGAAACCCTGGTGGCGTAGTGGTTAAGAGCTACGGCTGCTAACCAAAAAGGTCGGCAGTTCAAATCCACCAGACGCTCCTTGGAAACCCTATGGGGCAGTTCTGCTCTGTCCTGTAGGGTCACTAAGAGTCGGAATCGACTCGAAGGCATCGAGTTTTGTACACTTTTATTTTAAACACTTGTGCTTATATCTCTGCAAAACAGATTCTTAGGAGTGGAACTGCTGAGTCTAGGGATGTACATATTTTACATTTTGGTGTCTACTAACAAAGTGTGCACATTCACCATTGCTTGTGCACACGTGGGTTATACAGATTTCCATAAAAATCAGCACATGGCAGTCGTAGGGTGGCAGATAACAGCTCAAATGAAGAAAGGACTTCCTCATTGTTAAAAATATTCCACAATAGATGAGCCTCCTTGGGCTAGGATAGTAAGTGTTCAAACAGATTGGACAACCAGGATGCAGTAGAGGGGATAGCAGCCCTAGGGATGAGACCAGAGCAGCTGATACTTAGGGGCTGTCTGAAATTAAGCCTGCGGAACACTTTGGAGAAGCACTCAGAAACTCCCCAGCGTGGGAAGTCCCTTAGTGGTGCCTCGTTTGATGCTGAAAACCAAAATCCACACCCGTTGCTGTTGGGTCAATTGCAACTCATGACAACCCCATGTGTTAGAGTAGAACTGCTTCATGGCATTTTCCTGGCTGTAATCTTTATGGCCTGTGGCTGTCCCTGCTATTGCAGCTTGCCAGGCCTTTCTTCCATGGCACCACTGAGTGGGTTCCAACTGCCAAACTTTAGTAGTTGAGGGCAAACCATGGGTACCACCCAGGGACCTATTTAGCCCCAAGCCCTTTCAAATGCAACACATTTCTCAGCTGAGCCTCAGAGAGCTCCAAAGGCTTTGTAGGACTAGCTTTTAGCTGCTCTACCAAAGAACACTATTCCTTTTTTTTTTTTTTTGTCCCTGGAAATACTTACCGTTGTGCTTTTGTCGTCTTCTGTCAAACACACAGAAGTGGTAGTTAGATCCTCAGTCTGGAGGGTTGGGGTGCTGGTATAGCTCTCCACTGGTGGTCTCAGGAGATAGACTAGTTTTTCCCAATAGCAGAAGAGGTCTTCTCGGGCGTCTGAGGAGGGACATAGCTGCAGGTAGAAAGTACGGCCAGTGGCAAGTTTCAGACGCAACTGCTGTTTCTCGCGATCATGGATGGAGATCTTGACAAACTTCAAGGGAAGGAGCCTGGTGAGCTCTAAGGTCTTTGTGGCCTTGCGGCCTCTCCCCTTGGTGGGCCGGCCATACCCTGCATGCTCCTCACAGACTCTAGCTGGCCGGGCCAGCAACATGACATCAGGCAGGGGGAGGATGGGGCTGGTGGATGCGATGCCCACGGTCACCATTCGGACACGGTTGTGTACATCAATCACCTCTCCTTTTTTGCTGATCTGGATAAAGTCGCTCTCAAACATCGGTGCGTACTTGAAAATGTCATACTCTCCTCCCTTGTACAGCTGGCGTTGCAGGTCCCCCATGGAGGTATTGAACACACCTGTTGAGCGGTAACTGTGGGCGGTGTAATAAGGTAACACACATTCATTGCTCATGGTTCTTTTCTTTCAAGACAGCTCCACCAGCCACAAATCGTGTCCCCGAGAGAGAGAGCAAAGGCCACTGCCCATCTCCCTCCAGGGCTCATGTCTAAATCCCCTGGCCCTACTGCATTTATCCTCCACTGTCCTTTATGACCTCTCACCATCACATACCCCTTTGTCTTAACCTCCAAATAGCCACCTCCTCAGGGCAAGGCCACCAGCCCCCACCCCCCCAACCAAATACCTGCCCAGGTGTAGGTGTGGGTGGACAGGCTGTTCTTTTAAATCAATACGTTGGGATGCACACTTTATGAAACCATTCTGCCTTTGTAAATGTCTGGGTTATTTCCAGTTTTTTGTTGTTGTTGTTACAGATATCCCTGCAGTGATCATCTTCCTGCAGATATTCTGAAAATCGTCTTCCTGAAAATTCTGCTGAATTACTTCCTGGGAATAAATTGCTAGAAGTAGACCATGTGCTTGCTAAGGACTGGAGTGGTGTCTAGAATGTTGTTCTCTGTGTCCCTAGTATATAGCACAATGCTGGCAGGCATGCAGAAGTAGCTGTTGAATGAATGGTACAGTTGGGCTTCTGCTACATATCAGAACCAGACTTCCATCAGCACAGTGAGTTCCAGGATCTGGAGGATTTTCCCACCCATTTTCTCATTTGAGGGAGGTTAATTTAAAAAAAAAAAAAAGGCAAAAATCATAATTACATGGTGAGGAAACTGAGGCTCAGCATTAAGAGTCTCACTCAGGATCAAAGTGTTAGAGTCTAGTCCAGGTCTAATAACACAGGTCAGGGCTTTTTCTCTGCCACCAGCTGCCTGGCTTACCATTATATTCTCATTCTACACCAAATATAGATACGTTAGCAGTTAGCAGTGTGTGTGGGGACTTACAGGGAACCACAGAGATTAGTAGAGGTTGTGAATCACCATAGGATTTCCCACACTGGCATATCAGATGCATCTCTCTTGATATCCACCTGATAAGCCACTGACATTTTATTTCTTTGAGAAGCTCTTTAGAGAAATTATGGCAAAGACACGTTTTTGGAGTTTTTTTTTTTTTTTTTTTTCACTTGACGCAAGGTGATGAATCCAAATTCCCCCTCCTCCGGTTAGAAAACTACTTCTGAAACAAAAACACATCTCCTAAACTTAAAAATTACTGTGTGGAGATCTTAAAAGAAACTTCAATCCCAAAACGTTCTTTTTTATATTCCTAGAGTCTACTTCAGTGCCAGGCACATCGAAGCTTTTCAATAAATATGAACCCACTTGTGCTCATGGAGATTCATTTTTTATTTATTCAACAAAATTTACTGAGCAAGTAGCTTATTCCTGAGTGATTACAAAATGGAAATGCAAAGATAAAGGTTCCTACCTCTGAAGAGCTAAAATATTTTTTTCTGAAGGTATTGAAATACCTTTTCCAAAAAATGAACACAGTAGCTTATATTCTATTAAAAAGGGATAATCCCTAAATGTCAACACTATTAAGTTTAATAATATGTCTAGAGGACAATAAAATTGTATCCTTTGGGGTTATCTTTTCTACTAAACAGAAATTATTGGCATCTATTCCAAATGAAAACATGTTGTTGTTATTGTTATGTGCCTTCGAGTCAGTTCCCACTCATAGCGACCCGCATGCACAACGGAACGGAACACTTCCCAGTCTGGTGCCATCCTCACAATCGTTGCTATGTTTGAGCCCATTGTTGCAGCCACTGTGTCAGTTCATCTCATTGAGAGTCTTCCTCTTTTTCGCTGACCCTCTACTTTACCAGCATGATGTCCTTATCCAGGGACTGGTCCCTCCTGATAACATGTTTAAAATAGACATGTCTGAAATAGACAAAGTCTCACCATCCTCACATCTGAGGAGCATTGTGGCTGTACTTCTTCCAAGACAGATTTGTTCGTTCTTCTGCAGTCCATAGTATATTCAGTATTCTTCACCAACATCATAATTCAAAGGCATCAATTCTTCTTTCGTCTTCCTTATTCATTGTCCAGCTTTCGTGTGCATATGAGGCAATTGAAAACACCGTGGCTTGGGTCGGCACACTTTAGTCCTCAGAGTGAAATCTTTGCTTTTTAACACTTTAAAGAGGTCTTTTGCAGTAGATTTGCCCAATGCAGTATGTCGTTTGATTTCTTGACTGCTGCTTCCATGGGCATTGATTGTGGATCCAAATAAAATGAAATCCTTGACAACTGCAATCATTTCTCCATTATCATGATATTGCTTATTGGTCAAGTTGTGAGGATTTTCGTTTTCTTTATGGTGTGGTGTGATCCATACTGAAGGCTGTAGTCTTTGATCTTCATCAGTTAGTGCTTCAAGTCCTCTTCACTTTCAGCAAGCAATGTTGTGTCATCTGTGTATCACAGGTTGATAAATGAGTGCCTTCCAACCAAAGGGACTCATCTTCCGGCACTATACCAGACAATGTTCTGCTGCTATTCATAAGGTTTCCACTGGCCAATTTTTTTAGAAGTAGATTGCCAGGTCCTTCTTCCTAGCCTGTTTTAGTCTGGAAGCTCTACTGAAATCTGTCCACCATGGATGTCCTTGCTGGTATTTGAAATACCAGTGGCATAGCTTCCAGGATCACAGCAACACACAAACCACCACAGTATGGCAAACTGACAGACAAGCGGTGGAATGAAAATCTACAAGTTATTATGGAACTTCACAAAGCCTGATCTTTAACCTGTAATAGATAGCTTTTTGGAGTGTTGAAAATGTTCTAAAATTACATTGTGATGGTTGCAGTTATTCTGTGAATATACTAAAAACCACTGAACTGTACCCTTTAAATGGATTCATTTTATGCTATGTGAAATATATGTCAATAAAGCTGTTAAAAGTAATAGATAGCAATACTTCAGTCCTACCTAACTGATCAAATCTCATTGACTTCCTTCACTTCCTTAGGTAGTTAAATAATCCTTGAGTGGGCCTATTAATGTTTTAATGTAACATTGAAAGTACATATTGCCTGCTTTTAGCCTTATTTACAAGTTTTGGAAATTTTTTTTTCTTAACAAGGAATATGGCGGCAGATGTATAAGCCAGGATGCTAACTTCCAAGAGTTTATAATAGAACACACACTGAAGAAACCGAGAACAGAACAGAAGGGCAAATAAATACAAGATAGAGTAACAGTGAACAACTTGAGTGAATGGTAGCCTAATAATCCTTATCACTATATTTAAAACCAACAATAATTGTTTTGTGATGTTGGTCTGTGGTTAAAAAGACTTAATTCTAGATAGTGAAAACACAAAACTTTGTATATGATGTACTGATACATGTAGACATGCAAGATTAGAGATGGTTGAAATATAAACATTTCTTATGGGAAGAAGTCTTAAGTCAACTAGTATTTTGAAAAGCAAGGCAAGAGGGCAGCTATTTATAGCCTTTTCAAGCACCTGCAGGACATGGTGAGCTAGGTAGGATGCGAGGGTGGGGAGATTTCCATACTGTACACAACATGTGCCTGCTGGGTAAATCCCCTGGCCTAAAGCACAATCCACAGTACTTTTATGTCGATGCCGCTAAACCAGGGGGCAAGGTGGCATGGCGTGGGAGGAGCTGCAGCTAGCCGTAGGCACTAAGAGCTTCAGAAAGTCGTGATTTCAGCCTTACCTTCTGGCTGTCAGAAAAGACCACTATCACCCAGACTTCCCCTGAGGGCTGGTATGCAAATCACCTTGCCTCTGCCTTAGATTTCAAAAAGAAGATGAAGTAGTATACATAAAAGAAACCAGAGAGGCGATCGCAGTAATTTTATTTCTCAGCGTTATTTATGAGCCAACTAGCCTCACCTCTCTTCCCTTTCCTCTGGCTTTCTGTCCCCTTCTTGCTTTTAAGTAGGCATGTTGAGCTCCACTCTAGAGCCAAAACTGTCCTGCTCCTCACAGGCTATTTCTTTCTCTCAGCTTTCTATTCTGCTGTGTTTATAAGCCATGAGATATCTCACCTCAGTTTATGTATTTATTTCTTTGATGTTGTACTGAAGAGGCTTGCAATTAAATTAAATACACAAATAATAAAGGAAACATTAAAGATAAAAATGAAGATCAGAAAATGTGTAGACAGAAGTAACTGATGCAGGAACTGGGATGATTATTGCAATTAGATATTAAATTTAACTCTGAAAAAAATACTGGAAAAAAGTAAAATAAATGTTAACAGAGATTATCTCCGAGGGGTGAGATTAGAAGTGATTTTTATTTTTGTCTGTTTGCTTCTCTGCTTTTGTGTGTGTGTGTGCGCGCGCACGTGCACTTTAGGTGAAAGTTTACAGAGCAAATTAGTTTCTCATTCGACAATTTATACACAAACTATTTTTTGACATTGATTGCCAACCCCACGATACATCAACACTCTCCCCTTCTCCACCCCAAATTCTCTGTTTCCATTAGTCCCCTTCTCCTGTCCCTTCCTGCCTTCTGGCTTTGCTTTTGGGTGGGTGTTGTCCGTTTGGTCTTATTTACATAACTGAGCTAAGAAGCACATTCCTCACATGTGTTATTGTTTGTTTTATAGACCTATGTAATCTTTGGCTGAAGGGTGAACTTTGGAGTGACTTCAGTTCTAAGTTAACAGGGTGTCTGGGGGCCATAGTCTCAGGTTTCCTCAAGTCTCTGTCAGACCAGTAAGTCTGGTCTTTTTTGTGAATTTGAATTTTGTTCTACGTTTTTCTGCCGCTCTGTCTGGGACCCTCTACAGTGATCCCTGTCAGAGTTGTCGGTGGTGGTAGCCGGGCACCATCTAGTTATTCTGGGCCCAGGCTGGTGGAGGCTCTGGTACTTGTGGTCCATTAGTCCTTTGACTAACATTCCCCTTGTGTCTTTGGTTTTCTTAATTCTCCTTTGCTTTAGATGGGATGGGACTGGTAGATGTATATTAGATGGCCGCGTGAAAGCTTTCAAAGACCCCAGACACTACTCACCAAAGTCAGATGTAGAACATTTTCTTTATGAACTATGTTATGCCAGTTGACATGTCCCCTGAAACTATGATCCCAGCCCTCAGCCCAGTAACTGAGTCCCTCAGGGAGGTGGATGTATCTGTGAAGTTTCTATGACTTTGCATTGGTCACGTTGCTGACTTCCCTATAATGTGTATTCTCTCTCCCTTCACCAGCGTTACCACTTATCTGTTATCTAGTTAGTGATTTCCCCTTTCTCTTCCAAGAAAAAATTTCACTTTTATAGCCAAAAATACACATTCTAAGAATTATCTCTAAGATTCCTGGCCACCTTCAGTTATCACTGTCTTCTACTAATCAAACCAATGGTTTATTTTAAATTGGAGAACAAAAAATTCTCTCATAATTAACACTTTAAAATTTTGTAAATTAAAAAGTGAAACGTCTCTGTATCCCTCCAGTTCCATTTGCTAGAAATTTGATATATAAATTCACTGACGTTGCCCGATACCTGTACATACACAGCAATAGAAGTACATACCTTTATCTTTACCCATTGCCTTCGAGTTGATTCTGATTCATAGTGACCCTATAGCACAGAGTAGAACTGCCCTATAGGATTTCCAAGGAGTGGCTGGTGGATTTAAACTTCCGACCTTTTGGTGAGCAGCCGAGCTCTTAAGTGCTACTCCACTAGGGCGCCTATAAATACATATGTTTTTATATAAAAGCAGGATTATGCCATTTATATTGGTCTGCACCTTGCTTTTCTATATCAGCAATATATCCTGTACTTTTTTGGGTTGACACATTATAATATACTTCACTCATTTTCATGGTTTTGTAGTATTTGATTGTATAGACACACCATAAATTATTAACCAATCTCTCATGGATGCACGTACAGGTTGTTTTCATTACAAACAATGCAGAGGAAGCATTTCTGCACATATATCTTTATGTATTCATGGTATTTTTTCCCTAGGGTTGATAGTTCCAGAAGGTATGTTTTTTAATTTTTCGGAAGAAAGAGACTGTAGTTATCACAATATTCTGGATATCACTCTTCGCATTGCTGTGGGGGCGATCCTGACTCGTAGTGACCCAATGTGTTACAGAGTAGAACTGCTCCATAGGATTTTCTTGGCTATAATCTTTATAAAAGCACATCACCAAGACTTTCTTTTGCTAAGCCACTGGGTGAGTTCAAAGTGCCAACCTTTAGGTTAGTAGCCGATTGCAAACCGTTTGAGCCACCCAGGGACCTGTATCACTCTTAAACAGATATAAATAGACCTGATCAAGTTGAGATGGGAACCACAAGGAAAATAAAGGGCTTCAAAGCCACATCCTAAGAGGACAGTTGAAGAATCTCTCTGGTCTGGACACAAGAGCGCTCTGGTTACATAAGTTATATGTATGTTATATAAGACATAAGAACCATCTTCCCTTCTCCAAAGGGCTGTTCCTCAGACCAGAGAAGAGGTTTGGAGTCGTAGGGCCTCAAATGACAAAGCAACAAATATGGGCTTTAGGTCAATGGAACTGTGAGGTCAGTTGTTGGCTGTGTTTGCCCAGGATCCATTCCCTTTTCCTCTAGTGGCAACACTCTGATGTTCCTTTGGAAAACCACCTCCCTCCATTCTTAGTCCATGTGGTTGGGTAGGGCTAACTCTACCTCAACCCCAACTCCAGGAGAGAATCCAGAGCTAGAACTAGACAACAGGAACTTCCCATCATAATCACTTGGGTACATGTGAGCATGTCACGCAAGCCAGGCCAGTGACTCACAATTCTGGGACTTTGACTGGAACTAATAGGCTTCTCCTAATAGGAAGGAGAAGCTGGTTCTGCTGATAACATGTCAGGCTGGAGCTCCTAGAAGCCGTTTTGCCACCATGGAGGAAAACTGAGAGTGAAGCCAGCACAGAGCTAGGATATGAAAAGCAAAATTTCTAATGCAGTTGCCTGAGTACCTGGATCCAGCAGCGCCAGGTTGAATTGGATGTTTCTTTGTTATGGAATGATAAATGAGGCTTTTCAGGTCAGTTTTGGTTGAGACCCCAAAGACCTAGAATAATATAATTCATAGGAATCAAGCACCTCCGCATCCTAAAGCTAGGTGCTATATCACCCATGCTTGACACAAGAGACAAAACAGGTTCTGCCAGTAATAGGGTCTACCCACCTCTAGGCTTTAGAAAACAGAGGGCTGAAGAATCAAAAGCAAGAGTTTTTGGTGTGCTGTGCATTTCCTCTCACCACCAGCCCACGGGAGTGGATACTTCATGCCTACCAGAAGCCAAGTGACAGGGAACTCAAGGGACTACTCAGCTTGGCATGAGTCTCATAGAGTTTGGGAGACATAAGGATTGGTGTCTAAATCCTACCTGGAAAAATGTAATGGTGAAAGCTTGTGGAAGAGCTGTTTATATGGTGTTGGAGGGAGAAGGGATTGTACTTGGGATAAGGGACATAGCCATTAGTGGCAGGGCAAGGATGCCTGAATCTTCCAAGTAGATTCATGTTGTTATTAGTTGCCATTGAATTGATTCTGGCTCATGGTGACCCCATGAGTGTCAGAGTAGAACTGTGGTCCATGTGGTTTTCAGTGGCTGATTTTTCCAAAGTAGATTGCCAGGGCTTTCTTTCAAGGTGCCTCTGGATGGACTTAAACCTTCAACCTTTTGGTTAGTAGTTGAGAATGTTAACCATTTGCACCACCTAGGGACTCTTACCAAAACCAAAAAACCAAACCCATTGCCTTCAAGTTGATTTTGACTCATAGCAACCCTTTGGGACAGAATAGAACTGCCTCATAGGGTTTTCAAGGAGTGGCTGGTGGATTCAAACTGCTGACCTTTCGGTTAGCAACCAAGGTCATAACCACTGTGCCACCAGGGCTCTGTAGGGACTCCTAGGAGAGGATAAATGGTCTGTGGGTCATTTTCAAGGAAATCTCACTCAAGAGGATAACCTAAGTGGACAAAGAGATGCCAATCAAGTCAGGAGTTAGGGATGAGGGTAGGGGCGGACCTAAGGGCTGAAGGTTGGGCTTCTAACTGGCCCATTAGAGTGGCATCACCCACATCTAGGGAACTGCTATCAGAACCCTCAGCTGGCGGATCTTTGAAGATAACAACACATACAACAAAACTCCCTGAGAGAGAAAAAGCAGCAATTCTGTACCCACCACATCCAGAGGACGTCACTCCAGATTACAGCTTCACTGAGTGCTGAGCCCTTTGCCCCAGAACCTATCTGCCCCCTAAGCCTGAGCCTGAACAGGTGGCTCAGACACCAAGCTAGTGTGTGGGGAAGAATGAGGTGTTAGGATAGAGTGTAGAAGCCAACATGCTTCTAAGCCTGAAGCAGGCCCATACTTAGGTTGGGGAAAATCATTAAATGGAGTAAATACTCGAAGTTTTGATTATTACACTGAATTGGGCTGGCTTTTTTGTAACTTTTTATTATGGAAATTACCAACCATATACCAAAGTAAATACAATAAGAACCTCCATGTACTCATTACTGAACTTCAGCAATTAGCGACTCATGGCCAAACTTCATCTATTTTCCTACCTATTTCTCCTCCTCCACTGGATTATAATGAGGCAAATCTCAGCCATCTTATTATTTTTATCAGTAATTGCTTCAGTATGTTTCTGTACAAAATAAGGACGCCTTTTTACATAATAATGCTATTATCACACCTTAACCCCAATTGAAATCAAACGACACATTGCATTGGGCGAATCTGCTGTAAAAGACCTCTTTAAAGTGTTAAAAAGCAAAGATGTCACTATGACGACTAAGGTGTGCCTCACCCAAGCCATAGTGTTTTCAGTCACCTCATATGCAGGTGAAAGCTAGACAATTAATAGGGAAGACCGAAGAAGAATTGACACCTTTGAGTTGTGGTGTTGGCAAAGAATACTGAATATACCGTGGACTGCCAAAAGAATGAACAAGTATGTCTTGGAAGACATACAGCCAGAATGCTCCTTGTAAGCAATGATGGTGAGACTTTGTCACACATATTTTGGACATGTTGTCAGGAGGGACTGGTCCCTAGAAGAAGGACATCATGCTTGGTAGAGTGGAGGATCAGCGAAGAAGAGGAAGACCTTCAACGAGATGGATAGACACAGTGGCTACAACAATGGGCCCAAGCATGGCAGTGATCATGAGGATGGTGCAGGACCAGGCAATGTTTTGTTCTGTTGTACATGGGATTACTATGAGTCAGAACTGACTCCGTGGCATCTAACAACAACAACCTCAATTGCCTCATAATGTCTTTATACAGATGATTTGTTTGAATCTGGTCTGGATCCAAACAAAGTTCTCACATGCTTGATATGTTTCTTAAAGTCTCTTTTAATCTACAGGTCCTTCCCTCCCAAGTATTTGATGCGGGCACTGGGTCATTTTCCCTTAGAGTTTTGCATAGTCTCAATTTTGCCAATTGCAAATCACTTCTTTCTCTCTTGTATTCCTATAAAGTAAGATTTAGATCTGTAGGTTTGATTAGATTCATGTTTGAATTTTTTTTTTTTTTTTTGCAACACTTCTGCGTAGGTGGTTTTGTGTACTTCCTATTGCATCACTTCAAGAGACATGTAATGTCTGGTTGCCTCTCTTTTCATCATGTTAAGATTGATCTGTGGGTTCCAGTATTGTCAGTCTAATATATAAATTATAAACTTTCCCATTGCCTTTTCACTCAGTGATTGTATAGATCCATTATTTCATTAGGATTGAAAAAAATGGTGATATTTTAATTCCATCACCCTTTCTTCATTTATTAGCTGGAATTCTTCTCTAAAGAAGAACTTTCCCTCATTAAATACTTGAGTACTGAACTGAGGTGTAACTCTTGAGAAAAAGCAAGAAGTATGTTGGTATAGATTGAATTATGTTCCCCAAAGAGATATATTGAAATCCTAATCTCAGTATTAGTGAATGGGACCTTGTTTGGGGACATAGGGTCTCTCTTTGGAGATATTATCAGTTAAGTCTGGTTGGGTCCTAGTCCTAGTCCCTTGTGAGTGGTGTGTTATAAAAGATAAGAACAGACAGGGAGAGACAGACACACAGAGGGAAGACAGAAGCCCTGTGGCATAGAAGCAGGTACATTTATGAGCAGCAAGTGAATACCAAGGATTACTGGGAGCCACTAGAAACTAGGAGAGAGGCATGGAGCTGTTCCTCTCTCAAAGTCCTTAGAAGGAATCCACACAGCCAAATCCTGATTTGGACATCCAGCCTCCAGAACTGTGAAACAATAGACTTCTGTTCTTTAAAGCTAACCACTTTACAGTGTATTTTCCTAGGGACTAAGACGTATGCTTGTTTTTCTGCCTTTGTTTTCCAGTTTTCAGAATAACAAGTTAGTTCCCTAGTATCCTCCAAAGGTGATCAATGGGTTGGGATTTTTTTTCAAGTATCTTATGCACTCATGATTTTAACATTTTTGATGTTCAATAAATTTGATGCCCAAATTGTCCTATCTTTGCCCCATCGGGATCCCTCTGAATTTAGCTCGTGTGAGCCGGACTTTTAAAAACCAGAACAAAACATATTTTTGTTTATGTTTTCCTGAAAATAATGGGAAAAATATTGGACCTGCCTAAGGTTGTATTTGGAAACCCTGATGGCATAGTGGTTAAGAGCTACGGCTGCTAACCAAAAGTTCAGCAGTTGGAATCTGGTAGGCGCTTCTTGGAAACTCTGTGGGGCAGTTCTATTCTGTCCTAAAGGGTCGCTATGAGTCAGAATTGACTCAATGGCAATGGGTTTGGTTTTTTTAAGGTTATATTTAAGGATCCCTGGTGATGCAATGAAGAAACCCTCACAGCACAGTGGTTAAGCACTTGATTGCTAACCAAAAGTTTGTCGGTTCAAACCCACCAGCTGATCTGCAGAAGAAAGATGTGGCCGCCTGCTTCCATAAAGATTACAGCCTTGAAAACCCTATGGGGCAGTTCTACCCTGTCCAGTAGGGTCCCTATAGGTCAGAATCGACTTGGCAGCAATGAATTGGGTTTGTGTTTGGTGGCACAATGGTTAAGCACTCAGCTGCTAACTGAAAGGTCAGTGATTCGAACCCACTAGCCACTCCATGGAAGAAGAGACATGACAGTCTGCTCCCATAAAGATTTCAGCCTAGGAAACTGTATGGGGCAGTTCTACTGTGTCCTATAGGTTGCTATGAGTCAAAATCTACTCAAAGGCACACAGAAGCAAGGTTACATTTAGGAGTGGTGTAGTGTGATGAATTACTTAGCATGGCCTTTCTCACCATGGTCTTTTAATTCCCACCCAGGTGATTGAGCAGGGCTGTGCAAATAAGATAATTGTGGCCCACCAAGGGGACTGGTCAGTTTTGCCTTAAAAGAGAGCCAAGTCCAGAGCAGAGAGAAGAGCCCACCACCTCCAAGGAAGGAGAGACCCGCAGGAGATGGAGCAGTGGGCTTCCCAGCCCCTAGTGCAAGAAAGCTGAGAGTCTGTGGGCAGAGACTGAGGACCAGGGAAAAGACTATGCCTGGCCCACGAATTTGGGACTTGCTAGCCTACACAACCACGTGAACCATTTCCTTTATAAGGTTGGTGACTTCTATGAGACTTTGCAGTGAATTAGGGAACCCAAAGACAGGAGGGAGAGTGCTGAGGGAAGAGTGAGTGATGTTAGAGATGATGGAGTGGTATAGCAGCTTAGAAAAGTTGGACATTTGGGACATTTTTAACCTGTGCCTCATAGAAACCAGCTTTGTGCTGATCCTTATAAAAGAAATTATTTGTTTAGTTGGTGTCAGAATGGTAGGTTTCGCTGCAACGGCCCAGACTCACTGGAGTATGTGGTTTTGGAGAAAAGGAGGTAAACAGGAGAATGAGAAACCTTTGGTTTCTGGATGGGATAAAATACACCTGTGGATTGAAGCAGGTGTTACGTTGCAATCAGTTACCCAAGGCAAAAGCTATTCATGGGATTTAGGAAGGGTGGCTTTAACTCCTGAGGAACTGGCTAATTGGATGCATATGGAAATACAAAGTGAAAAGGAAAGAGTCAGACATAAAATTCCTTGGTTTCTGTTATCCATAATAGCTGCAATGGCAGGGAAAAGAACGTAGGGGGTGATTTTAGCACTGAACCAAGCCCAGATCCGATCCAGTCAGAGCTAAGACCTCTAGTCTCAGGACTAATCTAGAAAGGAAAAATTGGGTTGGAACAACAGGAAGTTCCTGTATGACTGTTAGTCACCATGAAGGTAGTCTAGGAAGGAAACAGGCAAAACCAAGAAACTATAGAAACCAGGGGGTATAGTGTAAAGGAATTGCTTCAATTTGTAGATTGTATCGTCAGCTTCCTGAGGAACCGTTACTAAAATGGATTGTGAGAGTGACTAATTTAGGGGCAGTGTGTTTAGTTTTGAATGCTGCAGAATGGAAGACTATGGGTTGATGCCAGACTCACAACTCACTATGAAACAGTCACGAATGGTGATACTAGATCCAGTTACACAGCAGGTTAACCTAGAGGGGACAGTCAACCTGGTAAACTGGATAAAATTTGCAGTGAGATTTGTTTACCCTGAGAAGGGAAACTGCCCCCCTTCCCCTGTAAATGCCCAATGGAAGACTCCAGAGGAAGCAGCTGATGTGCTGCTTATGCAAGCCATGTTGGGATGGCTTTATGGTGGTTGTGATATTCATCCAATGATTATATCCCTTATACAGGTCATGGTAGATATAATCAAGGGAGCCCCTTCTACATGGGCACCCCACGTAACCTTGCTACTGTGGAACAAAGCAACAATCTGAGAAGCCTTGTCGGATCTGTTGGCACAGCTTCCCTATGTGGGTCTTACAGATGCAAGAAACAGAAGGGTGATTCATAGGAGAATGGGAAGAGGCAATGGGGAAAGAACTT
Source organism: Trichechus manatus latirostris (assembly GCF_000243295.1). Lineage (NCBI taxonomy): Eukaryota > Metazoa > Chordata > Mammalia > Sirenia > Trichechidae > Trichechus > Trichechus manatus. The sequence continues at coordinate 25,270,122 of NW_004443947.1, read as the reverse complement.
ACCCCAGCAGGACAGAGACTTTAAGATGGTTACTAAGAAATGGGATGAATATAGCAGACATTGATGGAGTTGAGACCAAAGTTCTAAGGCAACACTACAGGAGGCTAAGTAGACCAATGGAAATTCCTGCTGGTCCCTCAACATTAAAGAGGCCTGAACAAGTCCAACCTATTCACTCCAGCCAGGAGGTATTTAATAATGGGAATTCCCACCTGGGACCATTTAAAGCAGGAGGCCCAGAATTTGATGGGTTTATTTGGATTTTGGAGAATACATATTCCACATCTGGGAATATTGCTGGCCCCCATCCATAAAACCACTCAGAAGAAAACTGCATTCAAATGGGGGCCAGAGCAAAAGCTGGCTATGTCTGAATTACAAAAAGCAGTTTCACTTTCCCTGCCTTTAGGCCCTTATGATCCACATTCAGACAAGATTTTGAAGGTGTCTGCCACACATGCTTATGCAGACTGGAGCTTATGGCGAACACCTTAGAATGCTGCCCTATGGCGACCACTGGGATTCTTGGACTAGAAAGTTTCCAGATGCTGCAGCACAATACGTGCCATTTGAAAGGTACTTACTTGCCTGCCTCAATGATAGAAGGACAGAAAACCATGAGATCTGAAATACCTATAATGTCTTGGGTGATGTCAGAGAAACACTCTAATAATGAAGGCGGTGCCCAAAATAGTTCCATAACAAAATGGAAATGGTTCACACAAGAACAAGCTACTGGAGGCGCCCACCATGTCCTTGACCAGGTAGCCTCTTTTCCCATAGGTCCTACCCTGGAACCACCTGAGAAGCTGCCAGAACCCATTGCTACATGGACAGTGCCCTGTGAACAACTTTCTGCTGATCGGCAGAAGGCTGCTTGGTTCACGGATGGCAGTTCCAGGGTACATGGACAACATATGATGTGGAAAGCTGCTGCATTAAAACTAGCAGATGGAAAGACTCTGACTGAAGGAGGTAAAGGAATGGGTTATGCAGCAGCGGGAACCTCGAGGGAGACTCAGAGCAAAGGAATAATCTTTCAGTTGAATTTTGTCAGAGGTCAGAAATGGTGAAGAGAAGGTGACTTTTGGAGAAGCTGACTGGATCAGATGGAAACCTGCAGCAGACCTGAATGACTTGTACCTCAGTAAACTCACCCTTCGGACTCTTGCCCTGTTGAAGGACTAATGGTTAGTGACTGTTTTGGACTGTAATATGATTGGGAGGAGGAAGTTATCCTCTAAATATGAAGAATCCAGGGGGTGGCCTGTGGTGTGATGAACTACTTAGGATGGCCTTTCTTGCCATGGTCTTGTAACTCCCACCCAGGTGATTGGGTGGGGCTCTGCAAATAAGATAATTGTGGCCCACCAATGGGATTGGTCAGTTTTACCTTAAAAGAGAGCCCATTCCAGAGCAGAGAGAAGAGCCCATCACCACCACGGAAGGAAAAGCCACAGGAGGGACGGCCCAGTGGGCTTCTGGGCCCATGGAGCAAGCAAGCTGAGTGCCTATGGGCAGAGACCGAGGACCAGGGAGAAGCCTATGCCTGACGCATGAGTTTGGGACTTGCCAGCCTCCACAACCATGTGAGCCATTTCCTTTATACAGTTAGTGAGTTCTGAGAGGTGTGCTGAGGGGAGACGGAGTAGTTGATGTTAGAGATGATGGAGTGGTACAGCGGCTTGGAAAAGCTGGACATTTGGGACATCTTTAACCTCCGCCTCATAGGAACCAGCTTTGTGCACGATCCTTATAAAAGAAATTATTTGTTTAAGTGGGCAAAAACTAACTTCTTTGAGTGAGGTTGAAGGTACTATAAGAGAGAGGATAAAATGAATTCATAATTGTATTTTATGGAAGCTTTGCAAATGAAAAACTCCCAACTATTACAATAGCTACTGACAATATTTTGCTTTTCCAGATGAGAACACTTGTATGATGTCTGTAAATCTTTTAATCTGAAACAAACAAGCATAAATCTACCCTCCGCAAAGGAGTTTATAGTCTAGTTTGGGAAAATAGCACTATATTAGAAATAGTTTTGCTGCTCGGGACACAAACTTCAAAATAACAGGAGCTTAGAAATTAGAAGTTATTTTTCTTTATGCTAAAAAAAGGCTATCCAGGGCTGGCATGGAGGGTCCATGGTCATGAGGGCCCCAGGGTGTTTCAATCTTGTGCTCTCTTGCCCTCAATATGCAATTTCTACCTCATGCTGCAAGATACCTGTTCCAGCTCCAACTCCAACCATCACATCCACAATCTAGTCAGCAGGAAGGAAGGAAAAGGGTGCAAAGGCTCCCATTAAGGACATTTCCTGGATGTTGTACTCACCACTTCCACTATTTCCCATTGGCCAGAATATAATCCATGACTACACAAGCTATAAGGGAGGCTGGGAAATATAGTCTTTATTCTGGCTAGCTAGATAACAGGTTCAACTACCCAGGAAGAAGGGGAGAACAAATGTTTGGGGGAAATAGCAATACCTGTATCAGAAAAAAAACACCAACAAAAAAATAGACACATATGTCCTAAAATCTTAGAACAAGGTTAGGGGCATCATTTATAGTACTCTCCTCCCCAACTCCTTCCAAAGTGTTTTGATTATGTGGGGGCATCCAATATATGAAACAAAATTAGGCTCTCGTTTAGTAATTTACATTTTAAAAATAAAATTTAGAGAGTTGCACTCCTATACGGAAGTAATGACTCTTTTGTTTTATTATTTATCACTGTCTAGTACGTGCCATCTCTGCTTACACTACGATTTCTTGGTTCTTTACTTCCTGCTGGAAGTAGGGTTCACATACTATATTTCAACTTACATGCTAACCATAAGGCAAGATACATGACTAGTGTGATGGATTGAATAGTGTCCTTCAAAAATGTGTGTCAACTTAGGTAGGCCTAATTGGCTCCAGAGCCCATGTTCCTACCCCTTGTTCTAGGCCTCAACTGTTGGATAGGTTAAGCCAGGAACTGTAAAGATTACACTCTAGTCCTTAATATCATTTTGAGTCTAAGGTTCTTCAAATATCGTTTCCAAACCTTACAGCAAAGGGTGTAATTTTTTTTTTCACATATGCCTCTTTTGTGAATTTTGAAAGGATGTGGTTATAGCCTTTGACATCAGAAGGAAGCTCTGCAATGCTGACTGAACCTTGATAGAAAGATAACGTTGGAGGCAAGTTGCCTTTGAACAACTCTCTGAAGATCAACGGCCTCCCCATCACATTCCTTGCCCAGAAGCTCTTTCCTCTGGTTGTGCTAAGGGGTGATGCCCAAGGCACATCACTTTTCAAGAATTAGATCATGAACAACTTTATCCTCCTGGAAGAACAACTCATCAAGAAATCCCAACAAAAGAGAAGAACTTCTCCCTCAAACTTTAAAGTCCGTTTCTTTGTTTTAACCAAAACCAGTCTGGCATACTTTGAGGACCGCCATGGGGTATGTGAGCACTTCATTTTGTCTTTCTTTGAATAGTATTTTATATTTGGACTGGGATGATTTGTGAAGATATACATGGAATAAAATAGAAAACAGGGAACACAGACATGATGATTATAACAACCTATAAAGTTCATTAAGAGTAATCAGAAGAGAATGTGGAAAGATGTCAAGAGGTGAGATGGTTTTACTAGGTGATTTCAGTTCCAAAAACCATAGAGCTGTAAGTTTAATAGTCATCAGCTTATTTTCCTGCAAGGTTAAGTTTAATTTTAAAATTATAATAATATTATACGTAGCAAATGTTTTCGTTGGATAGAACTTGAACTTCATTTGAAATATGCTATGTGTTATGGGGACATTTATGAATAAAATATTAGCATCTGATAGAACCTGAGAGATGATGTAGCCCAGATTCCTTATTTTACAGTGGAGGAAACTGGTACCTGGGATAGTTATGTGATGGGTCCAGAGGCTCAGAGCCCTTGAGTAATTTGCCCATGGTTTCACAGCTAGTTAGGTGGTGGAGCCAGAATTAAAACTGTGGTAGGTAGTATCAACATTTTTATTAATTCAACTCATTTGTCTCAACGGTCATCATTCACCTGATATCTTGGAATAATATTCCCTGAGCATTTAATAGTCTGAAATTTTGCCCCAAATTTGCAAGGCACGACGGTAAACCCCTTAAGCCCTTGGAAAACTTCCCAGGAGTCTAGTATCAAGCAAAAAGGGACCTGTAGTGCAGACCAGCGGTTCTTATCCATAAGATAACAGCTGCTTAGCTAAGTCAATCTTTTTGTATATCTACATATACTCTCATATTCCGAAACATCAATAATTACAAGAGCAACGTGAATAATCGTAACAATGTAGTTTGGTAGAAAAAGCCCTGGATGAGGGATCAGGAGACCAAATTCTAATTCTCACTAGGAGATTGAGCCTGTTCAAAAGTCTCCACTTTCCTGGCCTCAGGTTTTTTCTTTATAAAATGAAAGAACTGGAAATAACGACCTACAAGTTCCCTTCCTTCTTTAAAAATTCTTTGGTTCAATGAAGAGGCACTTGTTTAACACTTTTCAGTCATTTATCAATACATGTTTGATTTCTTACTGTATCGTTGTATTATTTTTCCATTATTAGGGAGGTAGGAAAGGGGTTGTCACCTTTATTTTACTGAAGGAGAAATAACATTAGGTGCTTTAATGGTCAGGTGTAGCCAAAACTGCTCCATTTCCTTGTTGGGATCTGACTTAGTAGGTACAGGCAGAAGTGTGGGGTCTTTTGAGAGCCAGGATTTGAAGCATTCAGTGAAACGAAGTCCTGAATAAGGCCAGGCAGTTATATGGAGCCTATGGGTGACTGACCTTTAAGTAATAGGTGAGGATAATGCTGCCTATTTTTTAGAGGGGGATAAGATTTGCTCATCTCCTTTTCACAAAACTAGAAGCCATTCGGCTTCAACCAGTCAGTCAGAAAACAGATGATAATTACTGATTATGTATAAGGCCCCTTTGATAGGTGCTCAATAAATATTTGTTAACTAAATTAACAGAGGGCCAGTAGCCAAGTTTTGAACTTAGGTGATTCAACACACAGAGCTGATAAACCACATGGCGTAGGTCAATTTTTTTTTTTTTGTGAGTGGGACATTCAAGGTTCTTGCTCCATTTTGAAAGAGTTGAAAGAACTGCCTTTAAATATTCTCTTTCAAAGTCCACTTTAAAATTTTCACCAGTTTTTTTTCCTAACTCAACATATCATCATCTCATTTAGTTAGTACTGATCCTGATAATAATTCCTGAACAGCATGGCTGTTTTTGAACTGTTTTGTTGTGAATTCAGTGCAGTATTATTTGTAAAAAAATTGCAAACCAAATGGTCTTGATTCAGAATTTTGTTGGTTATAATTTTTCTTTAGCCAGTATTGTGAAATCATTCCACTTCATTTGATCATTATGAAAAATTCCAACATAATTCATTCATTCTGGGTGTGGGCGAACCCTGGGCTAAAATATCTAGTTTCCATGTGAGATATAGAAAATATATGAAAAAACAAATCAAGTGTTTTGTTTTCTAATGCCTACCATTTATATTCATAAATATTTAAAAAGCATTTCTTCGAATAGTATAGAAATTTATTGGTTAGAAATTTGTCCAATGTCACTGAGAAAGTTAAGATAAATGAGTTATTATGATTCATGTCCTAATTATCTCCCATAGTTTAGGGTCATTGATTTGCACACAGAGAAGTGCACTGCACAGCCCCGATAAATAGCAATGCCATCATATTTATGAAAAGAACATTTTTATTTTTAGATTAAAGCCTCAGTCTTCTCATTTGTAAAATGGGTGTGATGATAGTACCCACTTCATAACAAAATGGTAAAGTTGAACAGAGAATGTATTTAGGCTAAACTATTTGAAATTACCATTTCGTAGATTAAAAAAAAGGTTAGATATAGGCAATTTCATATAGCTCAACTTAATACATAAAGTACAACCAATCCTTGTTATTTGCGGTAATTCCGTTTTATGAAATCACTGTGAATTAGTGACCAGCTATAACTCATGCCTGACCAAAGCTTGTCAGACACACATGGTTTCTCCACAAGGCACATCGCAGACTTCTTGAGCTTAGGAATGCTAGATAGCACGTTAGCACTGCACTTGGGGGCCATTTTAAACAGTGAAATCACCAACAAAAAGTACAAACATGGAGAAAACACAGCATTAATTATACTTCAATAAGGACACTTGTTTGCAGTATGAGAGTGGAAACCAGAAGGCAGCACATCACTTTGTTCAACTTCAGCTGAGACTGCATGTGATAGGCAACTCAAATTTTTTACCTCTCGGTGCATGTCCGCGAAAGTACTGCAACTATTGATTTTGGAGTTACAAATAAGTTTTAGCAAATAGACGAACTTGCAAATATGGAATACAAAAATAATGAAGATTGACTGTACTTAGCATAGGTCCTGTCACTTAGTAAGAATGAGCCATTATTTGTACCATCTCTGAAGGAGCTAGTAGTAGGCTGGCATAACGTATTCATTTTCAGATGAAGGGAAAGATTAAAGAATCCTTTAAAGTCAAGCTAAAATCAGTGTCCTGGATTCCTTCTATTCTGCGGCTAAATATAAGATTAGGGGGAGAGACATGCACACATCACGAGCCATGTGAACCTAGCCTCTTGGGGTCTCAGCTTCTTTTTCTCTTTTTTCATTTGAAATTGTGTTCCTTGTAGTTCTGACAGTCAGTGATTTTATACTACACGAAAAATAACCCTTCTACATACTCAAGAACAAATTCCGTAAATTCTGCAAATTAAATATTTTTATTCTAATTTTTAATACCTGTGTCTATTGTCAATATAACACTGATTGAATGAACTTCTTATTTTAATGTGGATTTAGTTCTGGTGTAAGATGCCTGTTTCCCCTGTTGAGCTGTGCAAGTGTTTTCAGAGAGGCCAGGAAGCCCTTTCACCATGCTGGAGCAGTGGGCAGAAATCATCTCTAGAAGAGCCAAAAAGAAACAGAGTGGGCAGGTGGCAGCTTGCAGGCAGGTGTGACTTCAGATGCTCACCTGTGCTAGCCAGTTTCTTTGCAAAGTGGTCTCTGGTGGCTGCAATTCTTTAACAGAAGACAGTGAGAGGTAAGGGCCCGGTGGTGTTCTACTCTGACACCCATGGGGTCGCCATGAGTCGGAGTCGGCTTAATGACAACTGTTTTTAAGACCATTATTATTCACAATTTTGCCCAGTTCCTCCTTGATCTTCTGAAGTACCTTGGGAGAAATGGAAAGGTTTCCCTAGTTTAATGACTCTGCACTGTAGGGTTCTGGTTTGCTCTATGCTCGCCTTGGAGTGGGAGCCATTACCTTTTACATGAGAGGGGATGAACAGTCAGGCTCTCCATTCCAGTCAGTGTCCTGAGGAGGATCATCACTGCTCATGGACTCTTTCCTTTTGCCTGCAGTCTGATCTAGCAGCAGAACTACCGCTTGTAGCATGCCTCCTTCCAAAATCAAAGCTGACAGATGTGAAAATGTTCCCTTTCCTTGCTTTGTTTTTGTTGTTGTGTGCCACCGAGTCGATTCCAACTCATAGCGACCCTATAGGACAGAGTAGAACTGCCTCATTGGGTTTCCTAGGCTGTAATCTTTACGGGAATAGATCTCCAGGTCTTTTCTCCCTCAGAGCCACTGGTGGGTTCAAACTCCCAACCTTTTGGTTAGCAGCCGAGCGCTTGCTTAACCATTACACCCAGGGCTCCTTTCCTTGCTTTAGGAAACATTATTGGATAGTGGTCGAAAACATAGCTTCTAGTGTCAGACAGATCTGGGTCAAAGACATGCACCACCACTCTAGGGCTGCGTGACTTAATGTTGTACTACCTCTATAAAGCTATTTATGTTTTAAAAGCTGAGTAAACATTCTTTCCTGATGTTATTTCACTTTAATGAGATGGAGGTTACCATAATTCTAATAATAATAATAGCTAACATTTACTGAAAACTTACTATGTGTCAGGCACTGTGTTAAATGTGAATCATTTCATTTAATCCTTACAAAAACCAGTTGCCATCAAGTTGATTCTGACTGATGGTGACCATGTGTGTCAGAGTAGAACTATGCTCCATAGTGTTATCGATGGCTATTTTTTCAGAAGTGGATCGCCAGGCCCTTCTTCCACAGCACCTCTGGGTGGACATGAATCTTCAATTTTTTAGTTAGCAGCCAAACATGTTAATGGTTTGCACCACCTAGAGACTCTAATCCTTACAACCACCCTGGAAGTCAGGAACTATTATCACCCAAATTTACAGAGAAGGAAACTGAAGCAAAGACAGTTTAAGTAACTTGCCTGAGGTCCCATATGTCTCCAGAGCCTACAGCCTCTCTGATAAATGGTGCTTATTATTTTTAGCAGTTGTTACTCACAGGTAATCAGGTATTCCACAGGCTTATGGCAGAATGTGCGATGCTCTATTGCTCTGAAGTCTTCGATGTAGAGGGCAGTCTTGAAAATCAGTACCCCTATACCACAGGGGTCTTCCCCGTGAGAGATGTCATGAGCTCCATCACTTCCACATATGTTCCAGAGCAACTCTTTGCTTTTTATTCACCTCAGGGAGCCCCAATATGTATCCAAAAAGAAATGAGAGCCTTGGCAGGCTTTGCCTCCTAAAGTTCCTCTAGAATGTGTCCACTTCTGTTCATTTCCTACAGTCACCTCCCTAGTGGAAGCTGCCAGCATCTCTTACCTGGGACTGCTACAGCCTCCTAACCGCGGCCCTGCATCCTCTATCCCTGCCTCCACTCCATTCTCCACACGGCAGCCAGAGTGAGCTTTTCAACTGAGGGAAAGCTGACATGTCCCTTAACGACTGTCCCCATTGCACCGAGGATGGACACCAGAATCAACTGCATGGTCTCTTTTGTCTCAGCTGGTGCCCCTCTTTCTCCCATCTTTCTGGACTCCAACCACACCAGATTTTCTTCAACCTTAAGGCATCATTTTAAATGTCACTTGCTTTGGGAAGCTTTCCTTGATTTCTATAGACTAATCTCCTCCTGCTATGCTGTGCCATACAACATGTACCCTTTCTTCTAGCACCTGACGAAGTTGTAATTACCCATTCATTAATGTGATTATTTTATTAATGTCACACACACCACATTAGACTGTATAAGTTTCATAAGGGCAGGCACCCATGTAGGCAGCCAATTTGCTGAAGATGGTATCAGCAGTGTCTAGGACAGTGCCTGGCACATACTATTCACTCAATAATCATTTGTGGAAGGGAGCATGGAGGTAGGGAGGAAGAAGAAAGCACGAATGTGAGGCATATATCCAGTTGGAAAGGTTAGAGTTACACAAGTGAACCATTAACCAAACAAAGTTCAATGCCAAATGAGTAGAGAACAAAGGACTTCAAAAAAAGAGAGAGATTCCTTGATGTCCCCCAAACTCATTGACATCGAGTATATAGGACAGAGTAGAACTGCCCCATAGGTATCCAAGGCTGTAATCTTTACTGAAACAGATCGACACATCTTTCTCTTGCTAAGTGGCTAGTGGTTTTGAACCACCAACATTTTGGTTAGCAGCCAAGTGCTTAACCATTGCAGTAGCAGTTCATGGCCTAGCCTTGAAGGAGGAAGATGGAGATTCAGACAGTTGGAATTTTAAGAGTCTGGTCAGAGAGGCACATGCAGGAACCAGCAGGCAGGCCAGCCCCCCAGGCTCCAACTCCTTTTAAGAGGACAAAGCAGCTCTGTTCTCTTTTCTCCCTCCACCCTGTCTTAGCCTTTCTTCCTTCCTTCTCTCTTATAGCTAACTGCTTTGCAGATAATTTTCTTAGAGCTTGCTGAGGCTACCTGAGCGTTTTTGCTGGAGATTTTTATCAGCATGTTCTCTCTCCACCTCATTCCTACATGATTCAAGGAGCCTTCTAGCCTTCTAGGTCATTCTCAACTATCACCTACAAAACCCTTCATCCAGTGGTCATTTCATACCACACTCTCCGTTATCCATGATACTTCTAGCACTTCTGCTTTCTTTCTTCCCTCTAAGCTCTTTCTCTTTTCCAGGCACTTTCCTCTTTTAAAGCTCATGCTCCCACTAGGGCCGGGAATAGGGTGAGGCATACACTTAAGGGGGGACTCACTCTCAGGGTCATGCAAAGGCAGGGTCTTTGCATTAGCTATCTACTTCAGCCTGCAACATTCTTACCCCAGATATTCTTAGGGTCATTTCTTTCTGGTCTCCAGCTTCTTCAAATATTTTCCCAGTATCCTGTTTCACTTTTTTTTTTAAATATGTATGTCACATAGATACGTCATTACTTCAGTATCTGCACTTACTTGTTGAGTTTATTAATGTGCCTCCTTGTTTATTTTCTGTCTTGACTATCCTGCTCATCACTGTATCTCCAACATCTAGAAGAGTGCTGGGTATATAGATGGTTATTAAATATCTGGTGAGTGAACGAAGGTCACATAACTCAAAGTGAATTCAGAAAAGCAGATGGGCCCTGTCTAACCACGTAAAGAAAAGTGAGAATCAAAGAAAAGTACTATGCAATTAAGTCACTCAAGGCCCCAAACGTACAATTTGGATGTCTGCCTTAATGGAGTTTCATCAGTAATTGATTTTCTGCCTGTGTGTAGTGATGTTGATGTTTTATGGAGATAGCTTTTGCATGGAGGATTTTTGTTTTGGAGGTGAATACTCCTCCATAAAAATTAGATTTGATTGCTGCAGCTGAGGGACTGGTGCATACATTAATCAATTTCTGCAGTAAAAACAGGCCACGGAGAAATACTATCAATATGTGACCTTAGTTTCTGGCTCAGTAGGCAAGGTTTTACTGAAAAACACAAGCATCCAGTTTCTTGAACTATGAGGTTCACGTAAAATAAGACAACCTTATATCAAATCACACCACCCATCTGTCAGTTTGTTGTACTGTGGTGGCTTGCATGTTGCTATGATGCTGGAAGCTATGCCACTGATATTTCAAATACCAGCAGGCTCACCTATGGTGGACAAGTTTCAGTGGAGCTTCCAGACTAAGAAACACTAGGAAGAAAGGCCTGGTGATCTACTTCTGAAAATTAGCTAATGAAAACCCTATGGATCACAGAATATTGTCTGAGACTTTGACTCCCTTACTTTGGGTGCATAATCGAGAAGGACCGATTGCTGGAGAAGGACATGTTTGTTAAAGTGGAGAGCCAGTGAAGATGAGGGAAACCCTCAATGAAATGGATTGACGCAGTAACTGCAACAATGAACTGAAGCATGTCAATGATCATGAAGACGGAGCAGGACTGGGCAACGTTTTGTTCTGTTGCATTTGGGGTCACCATGAGACAGAGCCTACTCAATGGCAACTAACAACAGCATCAACATATCAAATCCAGAAACTAAGTCCACAGAAAACCATTTTAAAGCTCTCCTAAAATTTTCATGGGCTAAATATTAAATCCTTATCCACAATTTCCTTAACCAACTAACAATAATTTTTTCCATTCATCAGTGAGTTGATAGGCCTACTTAAAAAAAAAAAAAACAAAAACCTCCCGGATATGATTTTCATCCAGATTATCAGTTTGGGTTTGCCTTTATGACACTCGAGGGTCTCAGTAAAAGAGATCCAGAAGAGGAAACGAAGCTTCGAAATGGTTTCCCATGAATATACAATTTCCCTTCTAAATCAAACGTTTGGCGCATTCCTTGAAATTCAGTAAAAGTTTTATTGGTATTTTATTAGAATCAGAACTTGATCCAAGGTCTTATGTTGCCATATAACTCCCAGTAACCTGAAGTCATTTATAAGGCAGCTTCCCAATTTTTTGTATTTTCCTTTTTTAATTTTTTTAAAAAATCACAGAAATGATACATGCCTGTTCTGAAAAATTCAAACATAGGTTTTTTTTTTTTTTTTCTAAAACTGCATGTATTGTGCCAAGACTTTTTTGTTTCACCTAACATTGTATCAAGGAAATGTTTCTATTTTGGTATACTTAGATTTATTCATTTGTTCAACAAACATTTCTTAAGCATTTACTATGTGCCAGACACATACAATGGTTAATAAGAGAAACAAGGTTTCTGCCCTCATAAGATACCATTCTAGTAGAAGGGACTGACAAAGAGATAACAAGCAAGTATATAAATACATAGGGTAGATGCAGCCTGCAGTAGCTGGCTGGGTTGGGAGGAGGGGGGGGGGTCAGAGAAGGAATTTATATCTAGGCAGAGGCTCCCAAGGATGAGAAAGACCCAGTCAAGGGAAGAAACATGGAAGAGCATTCCAGGCAGAGGAAGAAAGCACAAACACAAAGAACCTAGGTAGGAAAATGCTTGGTCCACGTGAGGAACAGAGGCTCAAACATAGAGTTCAAGAGTGGAGGTTCAAGAAGAGGGGAAAGAAGCCAAGATATGTGGTCTCCTGTGGAGTTTGACTTTTTATCCCAACTATAATGAAAAATCAAGGCACCCTGGTGGCGCAGTGGTTAAGTGCTCTGCTGCTAACCAAAAGGTCGGCAGTTCAAACCCGTGAGCCACTCCACAGGACAAAGCTGTGGCAATCTGCTTAACTAAGATTTACAGCCTTGGAAACCCTATGGGGCAGTTCTACTCTGTCCTGTAGGGTCACTATGTGTTGGAATCAACTTGAAGGCAATGGGGTATAAGGAAAAGCTACTGAAGGGTTGAAGCAGGGAGTGATCCTATCAATTTTACGTTTGGAAGGATTGTGCTGACAGATTTGGGGATAGCAGATTATACAAGGCGCAAGAGTAGAAGAAGCTAAGAAGTCAGGCAGAGGCTACTGCAGTGGTCCAGAATTAATTAATTCTTCTGATCTTTTGTGTTGTATGGTACTCTATAAGTTGTACTTCAGTTATTTTACTTTTTAAATTTCTTATAGTATCCCTCGTCTAGAGGGTGCTGTGTCCAGGATCCTACTCCATGTTTTACTGGAAAAGCACCTAGCGTATAACTTGGCTCAGGACCAACACTAAGCTCAGGCAGCCTTTAGCAGCAAAGACCGAAAACAAAATAGAATTAAGTTAAATCAACTTTGATTAATTTCAACAGACAGAATGATAAACCTTCATATCCCCATATTGTTGTTGAAAAAACTAACAAAACAACTATACCCAAAATGTTCTCCATAACTCTTTTGTCTAAAGGCCTTGTTATACATGCCTCTGTGGACGCTGACGTTTTCTTTCATGTGGACATAACTTTCATGTAGTTATAATCCTAATGTATAAGACAATTCTGGAACATGGTGGAGTAGTCAGACGCTTCCGGTGGACCCTCTTACAACAAAGACCCAAGAAAACAAGTGATTCGATTAAATGTGGCAACCTGGGAGCCCTTAGCATCAAAGGCAGAGTTGAGGAACGGGACTGAGTGGCAGGGGGAGGGAGAGAGAGTTCGGAAGCAGCGAGGAGTTGCCAGACCAGACCCACGAGATCCTGAGCCCTTCAGGCCTGATCAGCTCGGGGGTGAGCAGTGAGGCAGGCAAGCAGCCGCGCTCAGGAGACACATTTTCTGCACCAGGAGATACCCAGCACCAGAGAATATACTTGGCCACCCAGAACCAATGAGAAGCAGCCCTCATCGGGGAAAGATAAGTAATTGCACACAGCTTACCACGAGGCACCCCCGTTAGGGAAAAACCTCTCTCCCATTTACCTCCCCGCTCCCTGCTCTGCACTGGATACCAGACCAGCTTCAGCAATTGCCCAGTCCCCTAGGCCGGAAGTAGGATCTGTCGAACGCCCGGAGCCATCCTCCCTGCCTTGGAGAGTGAACAAATTAACAAAAGGGAAAAAATAAACTGCTGGCTCCCCTAAGCCAGGAACCCAGGGTAGGCACAGCTCCTTTGCCTAAGCGCAGGCATATGGGATCCACAGACTTTGAGCACCTTTCCCCCTGCATAGACTTGTGTGGGCCCATCTCAACACCATAGGCCCTCATTACCGCAGTGCAACAGGGTATACACCGGAACTCTAACTTCAACTGTTTCAGCCGTGAAGTGGCAGGTTCTTGACATTTGACACTGCTCTGCCCATTAAGCAGGGTCTTCAC